>NC_079530.1:6179586-6389586 GCF_003711565.1 Takifugu flavidus | reverse complement strand
GAGTTGAGTCTTGGATTGATGGGTTACTCAAGTCACTACCAAGCTCATTATGGTTGGATGCAACTTTTGTGAGAGCAGATGAGATATTGTTGCATTGCCATTCACAGAAGCACCTTTGGCTGAAAAAAAGATGAAAATTGAAAGAGATGCCAAAGAACACCATTTCGCTGTGTTGCCACAGGACGACACAGTCAAGCTTGTTGGAAGCTTGCTCTGTCCGTACAAAAATAGGACCAAAATGGATTTATTTGGGAGTCATTTACAATGGTAAACCATTATAAACAGTCTCACATCAACACTCATTGGTCTAGTAATAGTGCCCGCAGTATCATCACACTGTCATGAAGACACCATCCAGTGGTCCCTGGTGGTCTAGTGGTCAGGATTCAGCGCTTTCACCGCTGTGGCCTGGGTTCGATTCCCAGTCAGGGAATTTAAACACAGGCAGGAAAAAAAGAGTGTGCGGCTTTGGGTGCAGGAAGTATTTGGTTCAGACACCAAACAAGCACTTGTGATAACAAGTGGAGTTGTCATGGCCCAACATAAGAGCTATGTTTTGTTTGCTGTCCCTGCTGGTCAACATTCAAAAATGCTGTTTTTTCCAGGATCAGCTAATCTGTTGTAGTTGCAAATGGAAAAAGAAAAACTTCAGGCCAAGCGAAGGCTCGTTGGTCTAGGAGTATGATTCTCGCTTAGGGTGCGAGAGGTCCCCCGGGTTCAAATCCCGGACGAGCCCTTACATGAGCACTCAAAAAACCTTTTCCTTTTGACCACAGGAAGACAGTCATGCTTGTTGGATGACTTCTGTTGCCTGACAAAAATAGAATCAAAATGAGCTTTTTGGCAGTCATTTGAAATGGTAAAGCATGAAAAACAAGCAACTATGAAGTGGTTCCTGGTTGTCTAGTGGTCACTATTAGGAGCTTTCACCACCAGGACCTAGGTTTGATACCCGGTCAGGAAACTTAAACATAAGCAAGAAAAATGAGGTTCTTGCTTGGGGTGCAACAAGTGTGTAGTTCAACTCCCAAACAAGCACTTGTGACAAAAAGTGGAGTTGTCATGGCCCATATATGCTAGTCTTGTGTTCAATTATGCTTTGGTTGCTACCACAGCTTAAGTCAGAAATGCTGCTTTTTCCACGATGAGGCAATCTGGTGTAGTTGCAAATAGAAAAAGAAAATTTTCAGGCCAAACGAAGGCTCGTTGGTCTAGGAGTATGATTCTCGCTTTGGGTGCGAGAGGTCCCGGGTTCAAATCCCGGACGAGCCCTGGAGTTGAGTCTTGGCTTGATGGGTTACTCAAGTCACTACCAAGCTCATTATGGTTGGATGCAACTTTTGTGAGAGCAGATGAGATATTGTTGCATTGCCATTCACAGAAGCACCTTTGGCTGAAAAAAAGATGAAAATTGGAAGAGATGCCAAAGAACACCATTTCGCTGTGTTGCCACAGGACGACACAGTCAAGCTTGTTGGAAGCTTGCTCTGTCCGTACAAAAATAGGACCAAAATGGATTTATTTGGGAGTCATTTACAATGGTAAACCATTATAAACAGTCTCACATCAACACTCATTGGTCTAGTAATAGTGCCCGCAGTATCATCACACTGTCATGAAGACACCATCCAGTGGTCCCTGGTGGTCTAGTGGTCAGGATTCAGCGCTTTCACCGCTGCGGCCTGGGTTCGATTCCCAGTCAGGGATTTAAACACAGGCAGGAAAAAAAGAGTGTGCGGCTTCGGGTGCAGGAAGTATTTGGTTCAGACACCAAACAAGCACTTGTGATAACAAGTGGAGTTGTCATGGCCCAACATAAGAGCTATGTTTTGTTTGCTGTCCCTGCTGGTCAACATTCAAAAATGCTGTTTTTTCCAGGATCAGCTAATCTGTTGTAGTTGCAAATGGAAAAAGAAAAACTTCAGGCCAAGCGAAGGCTCGTTGGTCTAGGAGTATGATTCTCGCTTCGGGTGCGAGAGGTCCCGGGTTCAAATCCCGGACGAGCCCTTACATGAGCACTCAAAAAACCCTATTCCCTTTTGACCACAGGAAGACAGTCATGCTTGTTGGATGACTTCTGTTGCCTGACAAAAATAGAATCAAAATGAGCTTTTTGGCAGTCATTTGAAATGGTAAAGCATGAAAAACAAGCAACTATGAAGTGGTTCCTGGTTGTCTAGTGGTCACTATTAGGAGCTTTCACCACCAGGACCTAGGTTTGATACCCGGTCAGGAAACTTAAACATAAGCAAGAAAAATGAGGTTCTTGCTTGGGGTGCAACAAGTGTGTAGTTCAACTCCCAAACAAGCACTTGTGACAAAAAGTGGAGTTGTCATGGCCCATATATGCTAGTCTTGTGTTCAATTATGCTTTGGTTGCTACCACAGCTTAAGTCAGAAATGCTGCTTTTTCCACGATGAGGCAATCTGGTGTAGTTGCAAATAGAAAAAGAAAATTTTCAGGCCAAACAAAGGCTCGTTGGCCTCGGAGTATATTTCTCCCATTTGATGCGAGAGGTCCTGGGCTCAAATCCCGAAGGAGTCCGCAACTTGGCTTGATTGGGTACTGAAGTCACTACTAAGTTCATTATGTTTGAATATTTTTTTGTGACGGTGGATGAAAGATTGTTGCATTGCCGTTCAGAGAAAAACTTTTTCCTGAAAAAAAAGATGAAAATTGGAGGAGATGACAGAGAAAATCATTTTGCTGTGTCACCACAGGACTACACAGCCATGCATGGTTGAAGTTGTCTATTGCTAGATAAAATTAGGATCAAAATGGATTTTTTTGGCAGTCACTTAAAATGGTAAAACATTATATACATCCTCGCACTAGCACTCATTGGTCTAAGAGTATCATCTACAACAATCATCACGCTGCCATGACAGAAGCAGCAATTGGTGCCTGGTGGTCTAGTGGTCAGGATTTTTCACTTTCTCTGCCTTCATTCCAGGTCAGGGATTTCAACTTAAGAAAAAAAACAAAAACCCAACAGATTCTTGCTTGGGGCACAACAAGTCTAATTCAATCCTTAATGAAATAACTAAACATAAAAGTTACAGATGCGATGCTTCGGAATTTCATCTCTCTCTGTCTTACTACAGAGTGATTTCCTGGACTTCTATGTGTCGTACCTGAGGGAGATTCCAGAGTGTCTATCAGTCATCTCCATGTTGGCCTCTGGCTCTGTGCCCTCGCCTGCCTTTGTGGAGGTAACACAAATAACATTATGCTTATAGAACGTTAGGACAAAAGACTGGCATCAAGCTATTGATCTCATTGGCCAAATCCTGCTTGGCTACCTGCTATATTATCTGATTATGACCTTGTCTGGCTTCTGTCTGGACTGTGCCTCTCTGGTTTCATCAGTGTGACATACTGGGAGATGAATCCACGCCCTCCCTTCATGATCTGCTTCTTCAGCCAGTTCAGAGGATCCCAGAGTACCTGCTGCTGCTGCAGGTCAGATCCAGATTTGAACCGATTGAGAAATGTGCATTTCCATTACACACAAAATAAACAAGCAGCTCTTCCACTGACGCTGGGTCTGCAGGGGCTGCTGAAGCAGACAGAGGCAGATCACCCAGACTACTACCTGCTGCTGGTGTGCATCCAGCAGTTGAGGTCATTCACAGCTCAGTATCATCACCTGCTCCAACACAACCAGGAGCTGCTTCTTCACAATCACAAGGAGGTGAAAAGGTCGGCATTGATACTCTCAAATAAGTTAAATGCATCCACGCTTGCACGAGATATTGACTGTGATTGGTATTACAGGTCTTCCATAAAACATCTGTTGAAGACAGTGGATAACATCAGCTCACCGTATCACTGCAGCGCTCCCGTTCTGTGAGTACTTCCATCATCTTGAGCAGCTCTCTTTGGGCATTGCATTAAATGAATGTGACTCATGAATCTGGTTTCCACCTTGCAGAGATCCTGTTAACCAGGCAAAGCAGAGCAAACAACGTCTTCTGGAGCAGATCCAATCGCATCGTTTCCAGGAGTGGAATCAGGAGCCGGGCCCTGAAATTCACTGTCACAACAACGAGTGGCCCTCTCAAATGCAGTTTTTCAGCCCTAACCTAGACTCACGCAAACACAAACTTACAGGTTTCTCTTTTAACCCCTTTATGCTTTCTGCACCTCTCTAATTTATACTTTTCTCCAAACTTTAAGGCAGCCATTTAACCAATCACCCCACGTTTGGCTTCCAGGTCTTGGCAGTATCCCAGAGAGTGAAGCCACTGAGAGGTCATGTCAGCATCAGCTTCCCTTCAGACCTGAAAATGTCCGACAGGTTCAACCAGGTTCTGCTCTGGCCGATGCCCTGGAAGAGTTCCTCCTTCCACCAGATCCCGCAGAGATTGAGAATCTCTACGACGAGGACATTGGAATTTATCATGACGTTGCCATGTTCGATCGCTGCTCTTCTTCCTCATCAGATTCCTCAATTGATATTGCTTTCGTTAAGTGCCCCAAAGCTCCGTCGGCTTCACCTCACGCAAGAAACAAGTCTACAGCCTGCGAGGTCTTTGCTAACAGCAGGAGCCAGGGGAAAGGGAGCAGCAGGCTGCACAACCGGGGATGCGTTTCTCCCGATGAATCCATAATGATGCGCCGTAATCAACACCGCCCCCTTCAGGCCAGTCAGCGTAAAAGCAAGGTGAGCTTTGTGTTTATGTCGACTGTTGGAAAGACCGATGACTATGATGGAAACCTCAGAAGTGCATCTTCTCTGCTGTGCAGTCACTGAATGGCCTTCAGATGGACAACACTGTGACTGCTCTGGAGAGTGGACCTCTGTCAGACCAGCTCCAGCGGGTGGTCCTGGGAAGCCACGCCAAGCTGGAGCGTCAGGGCAGTAAGGGCAGCAAAGGGTGTCCTACCCCATCCCGTCAGGTCGTGTCCCCCCTGGGAAACAGAGTGGATTCTGAAAAACAGAACGACGACTCTCATGGACTGCTCAGCATTGTAAGTAGACATCTGAACGTGTTGATTTCTTTTCAGAACATCCTGGAAAACTGAGGAGCTTCTGTGAAAGACACACAGTGTTTACTTCATCTGACATTTCTCAGTTAGCAGCAACAACAACTGCAATTACAACAGTAATTGTATTACCAGCATTGAAATGGTTGGTCTTACTGACAATGTGCCATCACATCAGGATTCAGGCTTCCAGTCGTGGGGGGAGGAGTCAAAGTGGAGAGCTGGGACAGAGGAGAACCACCACACCCCCTTGGCAGAGAGGAGTCGGAAGCAAGACAAAGGAGGATTCAGGAGCTCCTTCAAGAAACTGTTCAAGAAGAAGTAAGAACACAGCAACGTGTACAAGCCTGTGTCACCAGTGAAGCTACAGAACGTTATGGAATGAAAGACTTGGTCCTCTTTTATTCTCACAGAGGGGGTGATGAGAAGAAAGACAAGAGCGGCGAGAAAACACCTGAAAACCAAAACAGCGGCGAACACGACGCAGTGGTGAAAACCGCCAAACATCTGGAGATGAATCACGGGACAGCTGTGTGAATGCCTGTGTCCCTAACACACAAACACACAAAGGTCAAAGCATCCATGTTTGAAAAAAAGAAGAAGAGGAAAACCGATTCTCTTGAAATGCTGTTGTAAATCTTTTAATAACATTCCCTCCTCATCTTGAGTCCCCCGTCCCAACAACATATATTGATGGAGAAAATATCTCATTTTATATTTTATTGTGACAATTCACTTTTTTGTATTTGTTTAGATCAGATGAAACTTGTCAAGATATGTGAAGGTTTTATGCACTGGTCAAGATCTATGCCAAACAAAATGAACTTTTTAAAATGATATGTTCAGAAATTGATAATCAGTTTATCTACTCAATCAGTTTAACTTCTTCAAATGTAACCAGGCGTTATTGTGTGCATTTACTAGGCAGTATAAACATTAACACTTTTGTGTCAGCATGTTTGAATAAGTTTGTCAAATTGGGACTTTTTGTTCCTGATTTCTAGACAGATGTGTTATTGTAAAAAAAAAAGAAGTAATCATAGAGACACGATGAATGTTCATTAACACACACAGTGAAATAGTTGTTGGTTCCATTTTTAATCTATGCTCAAGTTCCTATTAAATATATATATAATTTAACCTTTTATAGACATTTAAACATTTCAGATGACAGAAAAACTGAAATGAGCACAAGACTGAACTTTGCATGTTCTTTTTTAATGTGTTAACCTGTCATCATAAATCTGTTACACTTCTGAACCAAAATATAGGCAATTATACAGTATGTAAAACAAACCGTTTTTTTATTTTACACTATGTACAAAAAGTGTGCATTGCATTCTGCAAACAGAAGCTGAATGTGACAATGACATAACAGAGGAGATGGTAGTTTGTTCTCTACTGGGAGGAGATCTGGGATCAAGCAACAACCCAGCTGGGGCCACTCTGGGAGCAGTGGGTATACTGGAAATACCAAAAACATGACCGCCACAGCCAGTTTACGGTGAATCGGTCATTCCAAAGACAGTTGATCATTGTGTCCTCCACGATTAGACCCAGCGTTTAAACTACGACAAACTACCGCAAACCCACAACAGATGGCGCTGCTGCCGCCTGCTGTGAGGGATTAGAGACACGCGCATCCAAGACAGCAATAATCATCACTGAAGCGACATTCAGTCCCCCAAAAATGTGTTTTTCTCCAAACAGGCAGGTTGTGTTTTTTTTATGCTTGTGTTTTTATCAGTTATATCAGTAAACAGTTGCCCCCAATTTAGAGGTGCAGCGGCAGAATGTGAATCGGAGGGCACAAAGTTTAAAACCTGGAATTCTATTAAATCAGTTTTTTAAAACAACTATTTGTTTGCAAAAGTCAATTTTGAGAATAATTACAGTGAATGTTTGAATCAGATTTTATGCTGATGCTTAGACCACTCATTTGTAGTACACTGTTAAAAGGGAAGCTACTTCAAGAGAGGCTAAATGACCATTTATATTCTCACAGTAGATGTTTTTCTACACGGCCACAAAAGTGCAAGAGAGTCATGCAAACAGTCAATTTGAGTGTACAGACGCTGGTATGATTCTGATCACTGACATCTAAAACAGTTTCAATCATGAGGAGAGAGGAGTTACATTCAATTTTCATGAAAAAATGACTTTAAAACGACCTTATCTGTCATTTGTTATCTCAGACTTTTGAACCCCCCCCCCCCTCCGGAGTATTGGCATTAAAATGCACCTCATCTAAAACACATGAATTTCCTCATCTATCATCGGGTGGTGACAGATGATTTGGCAGGAATTGAACTACAGTAAGAAAACATCAATTCTGGCTCAGCTTCAGAACTTTATGTGGAGGGTTTATACAGCATTTTGTGGTGACGTGCAGCCCACCAAGTACCCTTCCTGATGCATTTCAAACATTTCCTAGAGCCTTACTTTTGTTTAAACAGTCAAAAATCCAGGAAATCGTTGCCTCATTCCATCACTAAAATTATTGTTGTTGGTGGATGCTTTAGCTGAAGGCTTATTACCATCTAATAACCAAAGAGAAAAAATGTTTGCAGGATCAAAAACTTGAGCTGTCTAAGTTTTAATGCTAAACTAACGTTTATGTGTGGCGTTACAGCTTGTACAGACCACTAGCGTTTAGACGTTCCTACAATCCCCACAGTTCAGATATACTCTCCGTGCATGTGGTGTCATCCTCTGGTACAGACGTTGACCATAAAATTGTCCATGACTGAAGCCTCAAAGGTTACAACCCCATCCCTTAATATGGATAAATGTAATAAAAGCAGGATTTGCACTTCCTGTTTTTCCAGCAGTGCTTTGCTTCATAACAGAAACAGCAACAAAACATGGGAAGCAGCAGCGATATTTAATGGCCATGACACTTTCTTGTTTCAGCCTCAGTGAGAAATCCCTTTGGATTTGAATTTACTGCAGAGCCAAAACTGCTGGCTAATGGCAAATAAACAACACCAGATCTACTGGATAAATATAAATGGTTTTCCCTTACATGTAATCCAGCATTGTCCTTATTTAAGCTACTTCCTTTCCTCCTTTAAAGACCAGGTCTGTACATGCTGCACAACCTGACACACATCTCAAACACACATATTTCCACACACTTGCTGCATATACACATAAAGTCAAACCATGACATCACATTTGTTTGTCAAATACCTTTTTCTCTGTGCAAATTTGTAACACCAGTGGTTCAATTAAAAAGGAAAAGCATGAAACAAGAGAAAGTGTGACTAAAAAAAACCCTGCTGCTTAAAAAAAAAGAATGATTAAAATCCCCCAACAAAAACAAACTAACAGGACGAGGAAAGGGTGTTTGGATGGTGATGCATGCAAGATTTAAATCAGACACAGTTTGCGCCGATGCCTGACCCAGCGCTTCTCTGACATCTAATTACTAACACGCCCCCCCGTGGAGAAGGTACAGCTCTCAGCTTCTGCATCACATGATCATTTACAGCCGTCTTGCCCTTCAGGATCTGTTTGTCTTCCCACTCACCTCCGCAGTTGAACAATTTATCTACACACACTTATCTACATCACCAGTCTTTTTAGTGTTCGTCTCTGTCCAAAAATACTACAGGAATATTTACAACCATTAAATAGAGCTCAAATAAGCACTTGTGTGGTGGTGACGGGCATTGGAATTTGATCCTAGCAGAGGTGGTGGAGCAGTTATATTCATTTTATCCCTCTTTTTTTTTGATCATTTAAAAAACATAAAACCAGGAAAGCCCTCCTGGCTATTAAAGTCACAACATGCCACAATAAATAAAGGAGTAGTAAAAAATAAAGGTCGGAAATAGAGAGGAAAGCTCGATGCTGGAGAGGTTTTCTGTGCGACATGGCTCTTCAGTGAAGCTTAAGCACAAGTAGCAGTAGTAGAAGAAGAAGAAGTAGTGTTGCCATCACTCCCCTGTGCTGCTTCGTATCTTCTCAGATTGCAGGACACGGATGGAAGCTGGAATGGGTGCAGGAATGATTTTGGGTTGAAAGTTGCTCTAATAAAGTGCACGGGAGACTCCCTGACTGTTGCAACCCAACCTCGACCTGGCCCGCAGACCAGCAGTTTTACCCCCGAGTCCTGTCAGACATACTGTAGGTCCACAGCCCCCACCCCCGCTGTCCTACTGTGACACACTCAAGAAAGAAACAGCTGACTGTGGTGCATTTTACACGTGTGCAACTGGAAGCTCACAGCTTCAGCCAAAGGTGGCTGACCTCCGAGGTACACATGCGACGGCGTGGTGGGTGGTGAATGTTGGGTTGGGAAGGGGGGGGGGTCTTCGGGTGTGTCCCAGGAGTCCGCTCCCGAGTTCTACATTAGCGGGAGGCTGTGTGTTTGTGCTCGTGTGCTTGCGTGTGGAACTCAGTAGCTGTTTTCATGGCCTGCCAGGATGTAGAGGTTACTGTCAGCTGTAGGGTTGTCTGTAGGCCTACTCTCCAGCACCACCACCCTAAACAAACAAACAAACAAACAAAATGCTCAAGATCTTAAAATTAAAATGGTTAATTTGACCTTTGACCCAAGACCTGAAGGAACCACCAGCCTGATTTACCAAAAATAAGAGGATCATTCCATACCAACTTAGGGAAGTGTCCACCAAAAAAACCAACACAAAGACTAACAGAATCCTCTCAGCTGACACACACTAAAAATATTTCACAATGAATTTATTATCCATTTATTTATCCATGTTTTTCCAATCGATTATAAAATAATCTGCTGTAATTTATTGTAATTGATTTTTATGAAATCAATTGTTCAGGCCTGATTTTTCAATGACATTCTGACAACTCTATTATCTATTTTAATAATTATTTTCAAGGAATGTGTTGACAGGAAATGGGAAAAGTTGGAATGGAATGATGGACAAGAAGTGAAAAGACAGAATATACCTGAGATTTTCTGTATTAATATACGCAGAACCAGAAACCAACCCTAGATTTGGACCAGGTTGTAAAGGTTTGTTGATTGGATAAAGGGCATCAGAAGGACCCTGACACCTAGAAAACTGTTAATACTGTTCTCAGAGAGAATTTAAGGATCCTCAGAGTCTCAAAACTGCTGATCAATAATGTAAAATTAAGCACCAAAAAGACCCAGTCCTGATAAGCTCCCGATTTATGGATTTTAGGATATCGTCTATTTAAATTATTTATCATATACTGAATCTGTAAAAAGGTATTTTGGACGAAGATGATTTGGTGTTTACCCATAAGAAAAACGCCAAACACACATTATACCGCAGAAGTGGCAAGAAGCTAGTGCATCAGCCCCGACAGAGAGAGGCAGCAGTTACGGCTGGCAGGGGCCAGAAGGTGTACCTGTTCCGAGAGAGGCCTCGGTCCCCGACCTCTACAGATCTATAAGCCACACATCTTTGTGGTAAGACATCAGAGCAGAAATGAACATCTATGTCATGTATGTGCACCGAGGAGGAGGGGTGTACTCTCACCTGTCTGATCCTAGTAGTCTGAATATCCGTGTGCTGTCAGAGATCTCCTGCGTGATCTGGTGAATCAAAAATGATGTTCCGGGCTCAGATGAGTCCAAATTCGCTCATTTAAATACCCTCTCATTCAAGATTGTCTCACCTCATTCGTCTTAAAGCTCCGTCCCTGCATTCCGTGCCTCCAGAAGGCCAGGACACTGTCCTGAAGGCAGACTGCAGAGACATCAACAATATCGTTGGATTGTTGCTGACAACATACAAACTGGTTTAATTCTTATCTCATCAATATTTCTAATCAATTAATCTTCAGGAATGTGCTTTGATTAATGTGGGTTTTACCTGTGGCTTCTATCTGAAAATTGAAGGTGAGTTCTGCTGATAACTTCCTGCTGGATTTCAACCTCCCCTGGAGATTTACAATCTTTATACATCCTGCAGATGGACAAGGGGGAATATGCTCCATTGCTCAAATATTCAAGACTCCACACAGCAAATATACAAATGTGTAGAACTACATGTGCTACTCACTGTCCAGGCAGACCAGGATAGTGTCTCTCTCTAACTGAGTGATGTGAATCACACATGTCTGTGGTGTGTCTGCAACAGAGGACAACAGGAGATTAAGCTCGGTCTGCACATGGGACACAGTCCTGCTCAGTTAGACACAGCTGGTCTTCACCTGCTTCTGTGAACCAGGAGGAGGTACAGTTGGGGTTGATGGTACCGAATCGGACCACCTGATTGAGTTCAGTGCCTTTACTGACTGCCACACAGATTAGAGGGTAGGTGTGTTCAGGGACCACCAACATTTCAAAGACCTCCAATGGACATGGCAGCGGGAAATCAATGTTCTGCAAGGGAAAAAATAAAATAAATAAGTATATCTATAATTATTATATAAAATGTATATATATAATCACAGCAAACATATATTATAGTGGCTATTAGACTCGATTGGAATTTTAATTTTTTGATAAACTGTTGTTTTGAAGAGCTGCGACTGACCTTAATGAGCATAAACCTCTGCATGGACTCCACCCACTCCAACAACATGACACTGGATTGAAAAGCTCCACACAGGTATTTATGCCCTGTGTATGGGTTACGCACTGCGTAGGACACAACAGGCGTTAGGAATACTGCTGAGTGACATTCAAACAGATAGTCCCAGTGATGCCGCACATCTCCTCCCACTTGAAACTCACCTACGCAGCACTTTTGGCACCCCTTAGTGTCTGGAATTTTATTGGACACAGCAAACTTCCTGTAAAGACAAACCATTGCACTTCGGTTGACCTGGGGTTGAATCAGAATGGTACATTTCTTTTCTGTGACATTTCTGTTTTGCTCACCTGGGAATCATCTTGTCAGGCAGCTTGTGTGTTGGAATGGCTACTGGTAGCTTTTGCAGCTGTCTGGCTTGTTCAAACAGGCCGCTCAGATTATGGGAGTACAACTGTGAGGCTTTCCCTACGAAAATGTAAAACAATCAAAAATGTATAAACAGTGATGTGGCAACCTGCTGAGTCAACTCTAAAATGGCTCCAAGGCTCACCAGATATGGAAAGAAGACAGTTGTTCATGACATATAGCCATGTACACCGCCGAGGAAAGAGCTGCAAAAAAAAGGAGGAAACTAGGATGTATTCTGCACCATGTGACTGCTTCATATTTTACATGATTTGCAGTTTCATCTTTTTGTATTCATGAATTTGTTTCCAGTCTCACCTGCTCCATTGACGTCTCATGGAGTTCATTAAGGTTTAGAGTGTAGATTCCCTCCTCGGCTCCAAATATCAAATATTGGTCTGAAACAAACATAAAAACGTGTGAAACAAAGCCCGAATAAGAAATAAATCTGAGAAATCTGTAAGCCAACATAACTTACCTCTGGTGTCAGGATTGATCCAAGAGGTGGCACAGTGGATTTTTAATGGACAGCCATTGAACACCTTGGTGAAACACGCCCCCATCTACACATAAGAGGACAATAGATTCAAATGATGGCCTCTGGTTCTGCATGGGTTGATTTTATGCCTAAGTAAAGGAGGGAGCAAGATAACTACTTACATGGACTTTGGGCGTTGGGGGGAGACCATTACTGATTGGCTTCTAGGAAAATAATGTGCCAGAGATTAATATAAATTCTCCCTAAAACACACTTTGAGGCATTAGAGACACAATTTGGCATTCAGGGATTATAAAAAAAAAAAGGACATCATTGAATGACATATTTATTTATTATTAAATGCTGTCAAATATTAACACATTTTACTGGTCCTTACTGGTACATCCTTCTTTTCTTTCCGTATGGGGACACTAGGGGGCATAGTGGACTGCCTGTCTCCAGGGCCGTTCTTGTCTGCACTGTGGGGAGAGCTGAGTCCGTTCCCTAGATCAATAACAAAAACAACATGTACGGTGTGAGGCAACGACAGGGACAGAGAAGGAGGATGTGTGAATATGCAGCAGGGAAATGGGAACAGACTCTGCTGCAGAACACAGACAAAGCATGGCTCACCCAAGCAGACGCTACCTCGTATTCTGCGGGTTTCAAGTGCAGTCTAGTCTGACATGTAAAGATTTTACTAAAGCGCTAAGAACAAACTAATGGGAGCAGTGAGGGAGGGAAGGAGGGAGCAGGCTAGCAGGAAGAACACAGAGGATCAAAATTGGTCTTGAACAAGGGACGGTCAATCTATACTGGTCAATTTGAACCATAACCTGTCTCTCCTCAACTAGTCCAACACACTGGGAGGTCAGATCTAGTCCAGCATACCTGACTGAGCTTAGACATTTTAAGGAGGACAATGAATGATATTGTTTACAGTAGCTTTTACACCTGGGTATGCACAAAATATGACCAGGTCAACATTAACAAATTTACTCAAGTGCATTTATACACTACCTATGACTCTTAAAGAATATTTCTACTGTGACAGAGAAGTGACTTTTTGTACTTTTCTTGGTGGTAAAAGTTTCTGACCTGTTTTCTCCTCCTTTCTTTCTACTAGGAAGTCGGGGTTGGGGGCAGCGTTACGAGCATGATTACTAGTAATTGACTGACTGGATGGAAAATCACATTTAAAAATAAACAAATAAGAAAGACAAAGACAAACTGAGCAATTGCTAATGGACGGAAAGAACTACAAAAAAAGAAAAATCAAAGACTGTTAATAATGGACTCATGGAGAAATCATACTATGGGGGCTGAAGACCACATAACCAATTAGAGGGGATGACAGGGTCTGTGCACACTAGCACTGCTCTTACGCTCTTCCTTTTCCTCCTCTTTTTCCTGCTCCTCTTTCACCTCCTTCAGCACCTCCCATGCCTCCTCCAGTTCCTCCTCTGTGTGAGGCGTGTGTAGCCACTCCCAGAAATGCCTAAAGCTCCCATCATCCTCTGGGACAGGATTTCCGACATCCTTGCCTTTGGGGCTCTCGTTACCTAGGCTACTGCGACGGTGGGGTGGCAGCTTCGGGGGAGGAGGCCGCGGGGGGACGTTAGAGGCGGTCTTTGCAGGGCTTGGCATCTCTGGACCTGGACAACGCTTGATGGTCCCCCCGCCGTCGTCCTCACTGTGCGACTGGCTGTCCTCATGCTTCTGTTGGGATGAGCTGATGGATTTGGGCTGCAAAAAACATAAGAAATTGAGCTGGTTTCTCATATTATGGACAGCACTAAAGACAGCTTTCACTAAATGAAGTGATATTTTTCTTTGTACCTTGGGAGGAAGTGGAGGTGGAACCTTTGGCCTCATAATGGTGCTCGATTTACTGAAGAATGAGAACAACGGCGGGTTTGATAATATACTCAAAAAAAAACAAAGAAAAACTATTCACGCACGCACATCTAACCACATTACACAGCTTGGACGTGGCTCAACTTGTCTTTTAAAACTGTAACTAGACATCCTGAGATGAAATGTTTCCTTTATATATTAAAAGTGCACAATTACTGCAAAGTGATTTGAATTTAAAATCGCAGCTATGGTGTGATAATAAATGACAAGTACAGCCGCGTCCTGACATGGGACAAACACCGCTTTAAATGGTTAAACACTGCAGTTATGAGTTAGACTGGAACAATGTATGTGAGTTAAGTCTCTGTGGTCCTGAATCTACTCACCTCAGCTTTACTTTTACTACAAAACCTTTCTCAATATTCTCTGTGTAGCTTGTTTACAAGCTCAGCGCTGCAGACATTACAATGACTAAGAAGAAAATCTGGTCAGCTTGTACATGAGGAGGCATAAGAGTGGAATCTAAATAAAAGGAATCATCAGAAGGAGAAGCCAGAAGTCCCAGACAGAGTAGATCTGTGCTCGGGCACAAGTGTGTGCCTGCCCCTTACAAGCACACATGAAGATAAGAAGTCATGAAAAGAATGTCAGGGTGAAGAACATGATACGTCCAAACAACTACTATACACCCAGAACACAGACGCTACCTGAAGGGTGTACGTGGGGTCGGGTGAATCATTCCCACGATTATGAAAACAGGGTAATCAACATAAAAAGATGATTGTGCCGTACATATTGTTTGTTGGTTGTTCTCCTTCTGTCCAGTGATGTAAATGTAGCAGCGCGCACCACCCTTTAGAGCGGCGCACCGCACTGTTCGACATGTTGAACATTGATATTCTAATCATACTATGATGTACGTTTGCTTAGATTGCGCTGCAGTTTGGCGTGGCCTTGAGTAAAATACCAAATTGTTTTTGATATTTATTATTTGCATATATATTATTTATATTTTGTTAGTTAACTGAAATGTAATATTAGTCACTTAAAAAGAAAAAAGCCAGTTTAAAGTTCAATAAAAGCAAATTCTCCCATCATTCAAAATAATTGTGATTAGGATTTTTGCCACACTTGAGCAGCCCTGGGTGTGCATGTATAGTTGCGTCTGAAAGTTTACACTGAAGGTACTTTTTAAAAAATAAACATACAGAATTTGCATCTAACAAGTGAAACAAACGATTATTGTTGGCATAGTAACACATCTTTTGCTTCATGGAGAACTTACTGGAAATCAAACATGAAGGAGACAAAGAACTTCACAAAGAGAAATGAAAAGCCAAGCACAACCGAGGCCATAATGCACATTTGAAAATGAAATTCATTGATCAGCTTGAATATTTCCCTGCCCCTGTTTATGAATGATGGAGTTCTGACAATAAGGGTTAATGTTAGTAGTTAATAAACTTAAACACAAGGCAGTATCAACACAAACATGGGTGGCTACTACGGCGTGATGGTGGGGTGTGCTTGCATTGTGATGCGTGGATGAAACCGGCAAAGACAGGAAGAAGCCTTCCTCCTTGTCTCCCTTCTCATTCTCACTGCATTTTGTTTCCAAAATGAGGGAGGAATGGGTGGGAGGGTGAGACAAGGGGGAAGGGGCTTCTGGCTGTAGGATTGGGAACAAAACTTACTGAGTGTGAGTTTCATCATCATCTGCACCATCATCATCCTCATCCTCCCCTAAGTGTGCCACATGGCCCCTGGGAGAGGAGGTGAATACAGGAGGAGGGGAGGATAGGGAAGGAAAACAGCATTGGAGAGAATAAGAAGATTGGGGACAAGGGGAGCAAGCAAAAATAACAACAGGAGGAAGGGAAGGAGAGAGGAAGGGGACAGGGAGGGAGATCTGAGTGACTGTCTAACCCTTGTATCTGGGTGGATCTGAAAGGACTGAACAGATCCAAAGAACAAAGATTTCTGCACCACAACAACATCCAATAATCAGGAACTACAATTATTCCTTCAGGCCATAAAAACAAGTGAAAAGGCAATATTCTGTCAAAATGTTCTGGTCTGCTAACATCTACACACTTGTCAGAAGCAGCCAGAAGGAACATTTTACTTCCTGTTTGCAGTAGAATCTTCCTTATTTTCAGTTTAATAAAGCAGCTTTACATTAATTAAAACAGCTAAATGACACTAGGATTAACACGTATGCAGACAAAAGTGTGTGAACATACTCTGATATTAAAGCTTGTCTCATAAAAGGCAAGAAAATTGCAGTTTCTTCACAGACTGGCCAATAAAATGACACGTTTACAGCTGCAGCTAAATATGAACATGGGAATATATTGATACGAATGTGCATGTGTGTGTGCGTGGGTGTGTGAATTTCAGCCATGCTCTGCAGGAAGCACCTATGAAGCACAGCCTTTTTATCTGATGGCATCAAAGCATAAAGAAAACCCACAGAGGAACACCAAAACCCACGAGAATCCAAAATGCAGAGTACAGTCCCGCGTCATTATGACAGAGTTAAGAGCATGTGATCTGAAAAGATTAGTGCTGCTGTTAATAACGGCTGATGGGTGAGCTCAGAACACCAGCAAAACAGGAGGTCCGACTAGCATTAGCATGTGCCTCACCTCTGCTGCAGCTCTTCCTCCACAGATTTGAGAAGACTCCTGTGTGACAGATGAGCAAAATGATACACGTGACATGAAAATGCAACAAGGACAACAGTATATCCGATGTCAATGTTTATTTCCAGGCTAGTTTTGAGTTCTTTTTCATCCTCGTCACACTGTGAAAAGCCAGTCTGGTGCCCTGATTTGAACCTGAGCCATGAACACAATGCTTAAGGAACATCTCCAGGCTACGGTTATGAATAAACAATCAAAACTACAGCAGGAAAATGCTCAAAATCTCACATTTTTTTAGTTTAACTGCGGAATAACAAGAATACGAGCAATAAAAGATGCAATAGCCTTACTTATTTCCACCCAGTAAACTTGGGGAATCATGGCCGTACTCCAACTGCAGCTCCTACGAAACAAGCAAATGGCGGGTTAAAAAGTAAAGAAAATTTGGCAGCATTTTTATTCACGAACACAAGGACCACAGACAAAGTATCAGCAAAAGAAAAATGCATATAGTGTCTGCTTTTTTAATTAGATTACTACTGCTAGCATAGCAGCTGCTGTGACGGTCACAATAGCATGCAAGAAATGATAATCCCCTCAAGTGCCACTAAACGCCCACAATCACATCAGATTAGCTGCAAGGAGATTTCAGGATTCACTTAAATTTCGAAGATTGAATGTCGATTTACTTTCACTCTTGCTTATCAACCAGTCTAGAGCAGCGAGTCCCAGAAAGATGAGGATTTTGGATACACAGACTGTTGAGTGTTTGTTTGCTGCAGATTTTCTGACCTTAGCCCTTAACGTATGCACTCCAGAGGATTTTCAGAGGATCAGATGAAAGTTTTCTCCGCAACTGTCCACACAAGATCCATATCTTTAAGCTTAAAGCATGATCTTTACATTCTTTACATCTTTACACACAAGTCTGAAGCCATCTTGTCATTTGTATTTGATCAGGTAAAATCAGCAGAGAGCACCTAATCATATACATACAAATGTAATTTTTCTTTATCATTTAGAGAATTTTTACTCATCCAGGTGAGGAAAGAGTGAGTTGTTTTCCCCTAATCCCCCTGTAAAATCCAGCTTATAGTGCATATGTGAGAGGGCCTGTGTCATTAACATACAGATAGAACACAAGAAATAAAAAAGAGAAAGATGAAAAGATCAGATTTATGATAATTGATAATAACAGGAGTAATTACCTTCTTCTTTGCTATGGACAAGTCTAATATTTCCTGATACAAGTACTGCTGTCTAACAGTGAACATGCTGAAACATAGGAGGGACTTTCTGTGTAGTTTAAAATTAAAAGCCCTCAACAGTTAAGAGGGACAGTGAATATTTGCAGGAACAGACTGGAAAGAATGAAAGTTTCTCAGAAATGCAAGACTGTGAACGAGACTGAACAACCATTTCTATCCAATTACATAATAGTAATAGTAATAATAATAATAATAATAATAATAATAATATAATAATAATAATAATAATAAAAGACACTATATAAATAAAGATTGATTGATTACGGTGGAAGTAGATTATCATTTGTGATGTCATAGTGTGCAATTCAGAAAACAGTCCAAAGAGTAAAACTTGTTGCCAATCTGGCCATTGGCTCGATATCAAACCCCTTTTAAAATATACTCTTATACACAAACAATAACAGGTGCTATAAATGGGAAAGTTTGTGTTCAAACCCGTGTCACAGAGCAAGAAAACAAGTAAATCTGAGGGAGTGAATGTCCAGTGTATTCAAAATCAACTGAAAGGACAACGCGAAGTACATCACTATGGACTCGTCACCATGACAACTACAACACCAGTTAGTGAGGCAGGTGCCAAAGCTGAAAAAAAAGATGAACAAAAAGAGACAGACCAAAATATGGCATGTGACACACAAAAACATTTCAGACAGGAAGCAGCCAAAATGTCACGCTGGAAAAAAAAATAAGGCAGGAAAAAATAAATAAAAATACCAAGGGCCTGAATGGCAAGGACTTAGAACAAGAGCAATGTGTGTGAGACAGAGATAAACATGGATAAAAAAGAAGCTCATGAAAGGAGAGACAGAAAGAGCGAGAGTGAGAGAGAGAGACAGAAAGAAAGAGTACTACCAGATTAGATCTTGCGGTATAGTAGAGCTCCTCAACACAGTCCAGATAGGGCTCAGAATCACACTGGTCAGCAAGACAGAGTGGGAGAGACCTCAGTTAATACAGTAACTTGGACTGAAGAAGGGGAACGACTTGGATTTTGGGGTGGGGGGGTCGTATGAAAAATGGATAAAGGTCCAGATTGGATCTGAACACTGTGGAAGGAAGAGGGCAATACCTTCATATTTAGGAGAGGGGGAAGATGACTAAGAGCAGAGTGAAGGTGAGTACATTATAATGTATGGAAGGTACAATAAATCTTCTTATTTCAGTGGCACTCTTGGAATTTCTCTTCTCAAACTTAAGCAGAAGTTACCTCAGTTTAAGTTCCAAGGTGTTACCCTCAGGTGAAATTGGGCCTTGGTATATCCTTACACAAGAGATTAAACAGGTAGCACATTCTGAAATTGAAGCTTTGCAACACCAGCTAGAACATTTAGCTGTAATTATCTATATGGTAATCGTGTAGAATATCGCAAACATGATTGGAATCATGAACTGGGAATGTGAGAACCAGGCAGATAATCAAAAGATCCCTTTGTCTTTATATACTTTCATTAGGAGGAAGGAAAATGAAAGCAAAGGGAACCAAATCAAATATCTACCCTAGTAAATATTATCAGTACACTAGAGAGAGATTAGGACAAGAATGAAAGCTGATTATAAAGGTGAGTGTTTACAAAAGGCAGTTGTGAGATAGCAAAGAAGGAGAAAAAAGAGCAAAGGAGTGAGGGAAATGCGTAAGCAGTGTACCATCCCATTTACTTAGTGATAAATCATATTTTTGCAGTTCCTAAAGGGATAACTAACAACAGATTTAAATTAAAAGATCGACATGAGACAACCGTGTTCCGGTTTAGAAATTAATTAATTTTCCATGTTATTATAATGTCTCCAAAAATAACCCTCTTGGAATAAACTGGGAGGGGCACATGTACTTCCTAGCCCTGCATCAGGGTGCCTGTCAATGTGACCGGGGACTCTAAAAACCCAAAGAAAACGGTGTGAACATACATTGAATTCTTATCTTTGTTTCTAGTTTGCAGTTGCAGGCTGAACAAAAATGGGTCACATGTTGTTCTCTCCAACGTTTATAGCCATTCTCAGCCCAGGTGGGACAAATTATCTCTGCAGCCTGCTAGTGAGTGTCCTCTATTTTCAACATGCCTTAAATTCCTCGCCAGGAAGGCATTGAGCAGGAATTCTGGCCAAAACCACGAACGCACACACAAACGCACGCACACACACACACACACACACACACACACACACACTCTCCCTGAACTCCTGGAAATCCACGGGTGTCACACCTTGTCCATAAAAGAGAACCCAGACACTGTACAAAGGAGAACTTTAGCTGGAAGCCTGCACAAACTAAGATGCAAAAAGAAATGCTGTCAGGAAAAAACATCAACAGATAACTAAACAGTAACCCAGATGAAAATGCTCGTTTGGATCCTTTTGAATAGTCAGTTTTAATCTTCTCTATGTGAATCAACATGATTGGACGGCTTTTATGTTTTGTTAAACACAACTTGTCAACAACAGCACTCAGGGTGTCTCCTGTGTTCAGGTGGGGCTCAGCTTCTTAAACAGACCAACAAACATACGTGATGGAGGACAACTCACCGGTTCATGATGGGGTTCAGTCTCCTTTCTGAGTGGAGGATCAAACTTCACCTGACCAACTGCAAAACGCCGAGAAATGTAAACAGGAAATTAAATTTAACAAGACTGATAAATGAAGTATTTTCCTGGCCACTTGGTACAGATATAGGTTTGTTTTTCTGCCAGGTAACTCACAGTTGATCTCTGACAGTGTCTTTCCTTCCCTGGTGCTCCTGCTGGTAGAGCGAATTCGATGAGGAACAGAGACTGGAGACTGTCAGCAAAGAGAGACACACAAACACAGACACACAAGGTCAAACAGCTGTATGTGTCGTTGATCACTGAACAAACATCATGCCTCTGTTATTTCCCATCAGAAAGAATAAGGTGTCACAAACAGACAGCGGAGATATGCAGGCACAAAAAAACACATAAATGATGCTAAAAAAAACAACATAATTTTGTACACGGTATTCAGACACAAGTGACACTGACAATTATGTTTTAAGTAATGACTGTTTTTGATGTAGCCACGACAAAGAAATGACACTTTAAGTATTTTTTTTAAAAGTGAATGATGATGCATGGGGAATCATAATTGAATTATCTCTAATAACATGACTGAGTTATGTCTTTTTATTCAGAGACTCATAACAGAGTATAACAGAGAAAAAAGATGTAAAATGTGCATATAAAATCGTGCAGGTTTTGGATTTTTTACATTCATGACTGCTAAAAACACAGCAACTTCAAACCATGCAGGCTGAACACTGGAAAAGGTCAGACCAGGACTCAACAGCAATGCATTTATCAGAGGGATATTGGTTGCTGCAGGGAAGAACCAGGATGTTTAAAATCCACCTCCAGTTCATTATAAAGTCAAGTCAGTTACTGTCAGTAGCAATGGCTTACAAATGACGTTTTCAGGATATTGTTGTACGTTTAAAACAATGCCAAACAGATCTTAATATTCTAATTGGGTTAACGTGTTTTTCAGATGTGAATTTCCAGATTTACTAAAACAAATCAATCACTGAAACTCAGAATGACAGATTTTCAAAATAAAACTGCATTATACAGAAAGACATACAGTACCAACCAATCTGAGCCCATCACAACTCAGACGCATTATTCTAATTGGTCTGCTGAACTCAGTCTGGCAGCCATTGTTGCAAACGGGACCATTTCTTTAATGGTCAGACGGTGCCACAGAAATAGAGAGAAAAGGGCTGAAACTTGGCAACAAACATTAAGTGATCAGCTCTGGTTCAGCAGGGACGACGGTGATGTTGTCATGGAAGTGAGCAAAGCCTTCCCTGTATTCGGAGTGTTCAATACCTCTAAAGAACTGTAAATATTCACCGAAACTTACCTTCACAAACCCAATATTTTAATCCTAGTTACAGCTGTAGAGGTAAAATAATTTAACATGGTATATATAAGAACTCACTACCTTTTATACCAAGTTAAAAACTGGCATTTATTTTTATTCAACCATAAACTACTGCATTCATTTATCATGCAGAAAAACTGGCGGCTGCACCAAAGAGCTGAATCTCAAGGACACCAATATGACAGTATTTTTGCATCAACGGTCTAAAAAGTCCCATGCTGATGTCAGTTTCCATGACAGCATCAGTGTAGTCCCTGAACTGAATGGAAATCCAGTTTCTATTCAGTCAGTTCAGCGTTCCTCCCCCCCATAAGAAACAATTGACAGCATGGTTTGTGTTAGAATGACATCACTGCACCACAGCCCACACTGGTACCTTTCTACGGGCTGCGAAACGGGGTGCACGCCGAGCACCAGGGCTTATGGGAAGAAAATGTCCCCTGTACTTAAACTGAAGAGGAGTTAGAGGAAGGGCGGTGAAAACAAGAACAGAGTGGAGAAAAGAGGGAGGACAAAGAAAGTCAAGAGTAGGGTAGAGAGAAAAGAGAAATGCTAAAAGGATTGAATAAAATTAACAAAAGGGAATAGGAAAAAGGCAAGATGGACAGAATGAGGCATAACAAAAACAGAAAAGAAGGCAAGGAGAGGAGGATGGAGGGAAATGAGAAAGTGCGGAAGGTTGAGTTATATGTCAGAGGGAAAGAAGATGAGGAGAATAAATGGTGGACTGTGAGCTAATGAAAAGAGAGAAGGGTGTGATTTCAAGGGAAGAAAATGAAATCAGGTAAAAATACAATCACCTCTATGTTGGCAAGTGTGATTTTTAGAAGGTCAAAGGTTACCTCCGGTTCAGGATCGTCATCATCAAAGTCGTTGTAGGTGCTGTGGTCGGGGTTGTTGGCTTTGTCCAGCAGCTCTATGGCCAAAGTTCTGCTGAGGGGCTGAGACACAAAAGGGTGCTGGAAGACAAGCAACCGGGCAAAAAGACACAATCAAAATGAGGAGTGAGACATAATGGATTCATTTGACTTGATATTACATTCTGGTACGGTATTCCTGATAACACGACTGAAAAATCCCGTGTTTGCTTTAGTATTAATACTGTGTTGCTTTTTTCTGCTGACCTGCAGCAGTTTCTCAGCTGTGGGTCTCTTTTTTGGATTCTTGGTCAGGGCCAGCTTGACAAAATGGTGGAAGTTATTTGTCCTGTTGGTTCAGAATTGGGAGAAAAAGAAAAGAAAAAATGAACTAAACATATAAAGATTTGGCACATTTAAACATATTGAGCCTGGCAGACGTTTGCTTGAACTGGACTAAATGCACACAGAGGCTGTAGGCACATGCATACAGTATAGAAAGGAATACATTTTCTTACCACTTGAGTTTATCTTTCAACTTAGGTGGCTGAAAATTACTCTTTGTCATTAAGAAGAGAGCCCTGGAGAGAAGAGAACAGCCTGAAATCCTGCTATCAACACAGGAATTTGCCAAAAAAAAATCAATACATTATGGACATTATCACTTTAGAGTCTTTAATTGTCCATATTGCAAAAAAACGTTTTCATTTCTAAAATTGCTGAGCCCTCTACCTCATGGGGTGCAGGTCAAACATAGGGGGCTGTAGTTCAGCCAGTTCTATTGCAGTAATGCCCACAGCCCAAATGTCACAGAGCTGGTTGTAACCTCCTTTTCTTTCAACCGCTGCGACCTCTGGAGCCATCCTGTGGAAGCATAAAGCAGACACATGGAGCATTAAAAAAGAAAAGATAAAGGTAAAGAGAGAATTTATTTTCATTTGATTTGAACGACATTTTGCACAAATAAAACCAGAAATTTCCTCCAGATAAAAGCAACAATACAACTTCAGCAATGTCAAAATGTGACCCACACACACTCTCTGTTTTCACAGATCACAGAGGTGAAACCCACTTTACCTGCAGGTATAATTATTACAATTGTGCACATCAGACCCAACTAACCAGTATGGAGTTCCAATAAATGACTTCCTCTTTGCAAGAGTTGCTGTAATTTGCGCTGAAACACCAAAGTCAGCTGCAAGGAGAAAAGCATATACAACAGATTAAGAAAAACTGAATAAGACTAGAGTTTAATATCACAAACACTGATAATAAACTAAAAACTGATAATTATGCACATTCACACATGCTGATGAATGTGAACCATCTAAGCCACTGTTGCCCAAAAATCACACAGCAACTCTTTATGGGGACATGTCCAACCTCAGCATTTAAGGGGCTAAAACCTGCAACGCTTCTCACCCAGTTTAACGTATCCACTGTCTGTCAGGAGGATGTTGGCGCCCTGTCAGAGACAAATATGCATAAACCCCAACGCATGAAAAATGACAAGAATCAATTAAGACCAAATCAGCTGCAAATCTTTTGTCCAAACTCACCTTAATGTCTCTGTGCATTTTGCCTTTATTGTGCAGGTAGTATAACCCCTAGAAAACAGAAGCACAGAATTAATTAAACACCTATTTCAATGATAAACGCATTTTCATGTTCAAGTATTTGGGGATGTTTTTAAACTTGAATTTTCATCTGCTGGATGAAATGATGAGTGTTTCCCTTGTAACTGCTTGCACACATGTAGTATTAGGAAGGTGAGAATGTGTGTCCTGTTTGTTACCTGCAGGGTCTCTCGTGACATATATGCTATCTGGGACTCTGACAAAGGCCCGGTCACTGGGGGAGTGAAAGGGTCAAAAATTAAAGATTCATCCAAAACTAAAGAACTCAAAGTAATTAACAATCAAAAGGCAGTGTTTTTACTGTCATTACCATGATAGATATCCTGCAGAGAACCTCCTCCACAGTACTCCATACTGATCCACAGCTTATCTCTCCTGCACACAGACCAGTTTTGAGTCACAACAGCCACCTCACACACACCTCCATCTGCCAGTTACACCCTCATCTAAACAGCGCTTCTCTGACAAACACATGTGAAGTGTTCCGGTGAAATCATCTGTAATCGGGGGCTTGAATCAGACAAACTCACCGGAGATAGCTGCCAAAATAGGCTACGATGTTTGAGTGTTTACAGTCCTTCATCATTATAATCTCCTGCTGGACGACAGCAAAATCTTCACCTGGAGTAGAAACAAACTTGTGATAATCCCATAACTCATTCAATATGAATATTGTTAATTAGAAAACAAAAGGAACAGGAATAAATATGGACAGCCAAAGGAGGTGAGCAGCCAGGGAATGTTATAATGCCATACTTAGAAGAAATAATGCTGACATATTTACATTCCTGTTACTCAAATGAACGATGGTAAAGGAGGGAAGGATCTGGGATATTACTTGTGGAGGATTCTGGTCTAAAGGACTGGGTAAGAAAAGCAGACTGATGGTAGGAAAAGGAGAGTAAGAAGACAGAAAAGGAATTTGGAAAGTGTTCATACAAAGAGGAAGACGTGGCAGCAAAATGTAAAAGAACTGAGCACAAATAGGGATAACTCACCCGGTTCCAGTTTGATGACTTTGATAGCAGCCAGTTCTCCCGTGTTTACATTGCGAGCCTAAAGTGTGAAAAAAAGGGCGAAACAATGAGGCTTTTGATGCACACAGCAAATATATGGCAACACTGTTTATTATTAAGCTATTTCAGACTGGAACTGGAGCTGGTAGCTGTTCCCAACTTTGACTAAAACCAGTCTTGTTGAAAAGTGATTACGTACTATTTTTAAAAAAAAAGAAAGAAAAAGAGCCCACATTTGCCACCAGTACCTTTCAATGCTGTGACATAAGCACAGAAAAGGTGCAGACAAGACATTTCAGAAAAGCTGTTAGACCTGTAGCGTGGGGCCGGCTAAAGCATGTTTCTGCTGCTGTAAAAACACACGTCGACATTAAAAAGGTCAAAGCGAAAGATCAGTGTAGAAATAACAACTTCCGTTTTTGTCCCTGACATCTAACATGTTTGTGAGATTAGGCTAATTCCTCATACTTCACTTTATTGCAAGATTACTTCAGTTTGCTTTTTTTTAAGTTGCTATCACATCTACAATGTCAAAACACTAAAAGAAATCCATCACTGAATTAATTAAAAAACTACAACAGAGGACTGTCAATATCGTTGTTGTGCCTAAATTCACAGAATTGTTACCAATTGACTAAAGATGAATCAAAGTTTGTATAGTTTCTATAACAAAACTTGCTTTTATGAAAGATGGGCATGTCTTTTGATATAAAAGATCATTCCTTCACTCATGTGGCTCTGGGATGATTTGGATAGTTCCTGAGATTTTCTGGGTTTTAAGTGTGATTTCCACAGTAAGAAGATTCAAATCTAATGAAGGTGTCCTAGTTTTTGGACACTTTTGCAATTGCAGCGACGATAAATTCCAACAGCTCCGTCCTCAACTTCAACAATGCTCCCATTTCAAACGACAAAAACACATTTGCGGTTTTGTCCAGAATGCAGCGGATCTTTCCCAAGTTCAAGAGAAAATCTGAGCCACCCAACAAAGCTGTGGTGGGAGATACAAAGAAAGGCAAAGAAGGAGGGAGAAGGGGGCCGTACAGCCAGAGTGGAGACAGAGCGGCTTCAGTCAGCAGACGGACGGCCGATGACTCATATTGTAGCAGGCAGCAGCACAGCCTGACGCCACTTGATGGCCTGGATGTTGTGAGTGACTGGAGCAGGCTGACTGCTGATCAGCAGCTACCTACGATAGTCTGTGGCGATGGGCCCATTGACAGCACCATAACATCCAAACATGATCATCAAAATCCCCTCCTGAAATCCCTCTTCTTTTCTGACACTTTCCTGTGATAATCAGGTGTTTTCATCCGATTTCTCATCATCAGATTACTGTCAACCGTAGCATAACTTGCAGCACTTTCAACATGATCCTTTGGCTAATCTGACTCCAGAAAGCAGATAATAATCATATTTTTTTTAAAAGCACACCACTGTCTATGGGACATCTAAATGCTGTCAACAAAGTCTTGAATAGTGATATGTATCATTCGTTTTGGTCCGTTTCCTCATTTCCTGAATGACAAGAAAACAATGATGCAATAGAACATGAACGTAACCACTGATGTTGAGCTGCTACTCATTTATCTGAGTTAATGGTATTAAAAATGTAGCACGGTGGTGGCCGGCCGCAGCTCTTAAGCACACGTTTGTGTAAGTTAGATAAGACATGACAACAATCCTGCCTCTCTTGTAGGGAAACCTGTCTGACGGAGTAATTTTACATAAGGTCAGAGGTAGTAGACACCTCTCACATTAGATAAGTCACCTTAGACCACAAGATTCACCAATTTATCTCTGCAGAGTAAGTGATGGCAGCAATCAGTATATATCTGCAATAATATATCACAGGTCAGTGATTTGTCTATACTACCACTAAAAAAATTCTACAAAGCCAAAAGATCAAAACTATAATTATTTGTATTATTGGGAAATGGGTAGCAAAGGTAAAATAATCAAATAAATCAATATTTCTTTATTTGCGGACATGTGCAGCCGATTACTCAGCCTCAGGTGGGCAATGAGTGAGACAGAAAGCTGCACAAACATCTCCCTCCACAAGTAAAATCAGAAAAGAATAATCCTAAACCAGGGGTGTTTTTGCTGTTTTCCACATTACTGCCTGGTATCAACAAGATTAATTATTAATACGCATGTATGCGCATGATTCCACAACAGACTGTTCTGCTCTAGAGCCGCAGCACATTAACGGTGCTTGGAACTATATTTCTATTCTAAATCCAGAGAGATTTAGAGTTTGTGAATGCCTGAGAGCAGGATGAGGTCTGTGTATCCACCTCAAAGCAACTGGAGGAACAGTGACAAAAACAGGATGGTTTTGGTCCTTCTGTGTGTGTGTGCATGCGCACGTGTGTTACCACAAGCTTCTAAAGTATTTTGAAACAATACAAAATGCATACACAGAGGAAGTAAAGATTCCTGCACTGCTACATCACAGCTGCCCAGCTGTTACCCCTCCCCACATTACCAGTATCTACGTGTTGTCGACTCATGTTTGTGCTGGAAAAATCATTGTTGGGTTAAAAAAAAGAAGAAAGAATTTAAAAAACCAAAACAAGAATAGGCATTAAATAAGTCTAATTGGTGCTGCTAAATATGGCCCTAATAAAAAGACATTCCTCCCCCTTTAAATATGAATAAAGCAAGACGGTAGGAACATTGACTGGTACAGATTGCAGCCAAAATTGCTTTGTAGAAAATTTAACTGTGGTGGCTGTTGTCATCCACAACCACAATGTGGTGTCAACTGAGAAAAGTCAGTCGTTCTATTAGAGCAATGTTGATTATGTCACCCCATGTCCTGTGTTTTAAAAGCACGTATCCTTGAGCGTCGGCAGTTATCACAGCACCAACCCCGATGCAGGTTATGGTTAGAGCTGCACACGTGCACTTGAACCGTGATGGGCAGCGTTTTGACTGAAGCCCTGTTAGAGCACGTGAAGGACAAAATAAATCATGCTAATATCAGGCTAACGACAAAATTTGTTTTAAGATCAGATTAATCAGAATTCAGAAGTCTGCCAGATAAATTGCAAGTATGTCTAAACATTGTTGTTGGAATGGAGCGATAACAAGGCTAAGGCGGGTTTAGCTATAAATTGCACCAGAACCCGAAGCCCTGACAAGCACTTGCTTAGCATTGCAAAGCCTGTAGCTTTTTAGTGAAACAAAAACTCTCTCTCAGGGTGTGCACAGATCTTTATATACAGGTTCCCTTTGTTTTCTCATTCTCAAACTCTTCAATTGGACCAATGGGTTCTTGTTGTTGTATCACTCCACTTGGCCCTGCTGACTCCATGCACCATTGCCTGTTAGCAACACAGGTTACCATGCTCGTGCATTTAATGAGTAAAGAATAAACGCCACCATTCAATCGTCCCCCCCATCAACAGGTGCTGCCTAAACAGGGCAACATGATGTGTCTCTCAGTGTTGAAGACATCTGCTTTAAAGAGACAACATCAAATAAGAAATCAATGTTTTAAAGGAGATTTTCCTGGTCAAACACTCAACCCAAGCCAAGGATTTCACACAGAAGTAAACACCAAATATAGGCATCAATGAGCTTCTGCAAATGCTCTTGTTGCTCGGAAGCACATCCTTGATATAAAGCTTTAACCTAAGAAAAAGAATAACCTTTAGAGTTCAAAAATTATTTCTAATAATCTCATGAAAAATTGAAAGAAGGTTTGTAGGAGTTTCTGTCTTAAAGGATAATCTAGCATGAGTTTTCTCTCAGCTGCAGGTTGTTGTTGAGAGATCCTGTCAAGAGTTATGTGTCTGTGACGAGGAGAGATAATACAGCTAATTTAGAAACAAAGCAGATAAGCTTCAGAGGAAAAATCCAACATGGGAAAACAAAACAATGTGTGTACCACACAACGAAGCCAAATTAGCAATAATACAAATTATATATATATTGTACTGATGCATGTTAACATCTTATTGGTTCAGTAGCATTTACTGTCCAACATCAAACACTACGTTAAGGTTCGCTCAATAGTATCTGCTGCCAGGTATATAAAGGTATACCCAGGCTTCAATCTTATAGCAGTGAAATTTTATTAAAAGCAAACACATGCCGGGCAAACAATGGGGATGTTTTTGATACTGATGCAGAATAAGGCTCATTCCAAGGATGGATGAGGCATCACTGGCCAACCAACTTTAAATGTCTAACATTAGAAGCTTTGCAGTTTATTTTCCTCATATTCTGTTTAGCTGTCTAACATGATTGTTTGTAAGTTGCCATATATGATCTATACATGTCCCGTTGCTTCCAGGCCAGGCTGTGGTCGACTCGGGCTGTCAGGCAGGAACTTCCTTCCCTTTGGGATGCAGGCTGGCTACTTCCAGCGCAGGCCCTCGGTGCCACACACGTCTTTGGGACAGAATCTATGCAACTTGCGAGGAATCTAAGGCAAAATTCCCTTAACAACTGCTACAGTGAAAAACTGAATGAAGTTATCACCTTTTCGATGGCTGTTGTTGCTCGTTATGCACTGAGAGCTTTAGCCAAAGTGAATTCCCAGCTGTCAGTCTGTGTCATGCTAAAGAGACGATTTCTACAAATTTAGTTAAACCTCACCACATTTTACCATTAATAATGAACAGAGTAGTTTGTTATTGCTCCAGTTTTTCCTCTACAGCAGTAACAAAACACTGCTACCAATCATTTGACGAAAAAAATTACACGAAACAACTAAAAGCCCATTTAGCTTCTAAATGCTAACGACTGACCTACGTCCATTCTCGGACAGCAAATGTCTGCGAGTACATAACAACAGACGCCTCAGGCTTCTTTGTGAGTTCCCGTATATTTGTCGATATACTAACTAATTATCATAAGGTATATGGGTATACTTACATGCACTAGAATCTACAGATATATTTAACGAATCTGACATCTCTGCGCCATGAAAGTCGACTTGAGCACCTCACGTCAAACTGAAGTTTCCACCGAACGTTAATATGAGATTAAGAAAAATAATGTATTTGTGCATGAATATTGTACCAAGAGGGCGTTTCTTTAACTCTGCCTCAAAACAATGTCGACAGATAAGAGTAAGGCCAAAAACAATACGTCAAAACAGCATTGGGGTCCGACCATAATGGAATTAAGAACACGATTAGCTACTTAGATGCTCAATCGGTTGAATATAAGAGACCAAAGAATGACAAAAGGCTGAACGTGAAACGTGAACGTGAAAAGAGGATTCCCACTGTTCGTTTAGAAGTGATGTGCTATGTAGCAATACAACATTCTGTCCGATAATAGACCTCCGCTTTTCTCTCTGCAGTTTTACCTTGTACACATCTCCATAAGTGCCGCTTCCTATCCTCTGGATCAGTTCGAAATCCTCCTGCGGATTCCGCCGAGATAGGTCGACACTGGAGTTCATCATTTCCACTGCCGATTACGGCGCCGATCGAGCACGGTGGACTAGTCCCAACAATATACAGATACGCTATTTTGGAGAAAAACATACGGCGTCAAAAAATCCCAGCCCGGATCCAATGTAGCTCCAACATGGCTTCCACTGCGCAGTGCGCATGCGCAATGGATACCATACCGTAATGAGCGTAAGAGGCTGTAATACTCTATCATATTATAATAAATGCAAATAACAAAATAATTTCACCTGAATTCCACCAGAAATATTGGCCTTAACAGAAACGCGCTGTTTTCTGAAATTAGGTGAAGAGCAGCTTATATCTACACAAGAAGCTGCGTTACAAGTGGAAAACAACAGAGAACGGAAAAAGGTAATTTGCAAAGAAAAGTGGCCTCTGTGATGAATGGCAATGATTCACATGATGTACAGAGAACCTGTAACAATGCTTTTGAGTGTTATAAGGTTTGAACGTTTGTAATAACAGCATACTGTAAGGTAAAAATACATACACAGGTAAAAAAAAATAAATACATGAGTAAAATCAATTATTTCTACCCGTGCCACAAGTGAAAAACCTTTAAAATTCATTTTGGAAATTTAAAAATAAACCAGATACAAGAAGGGTGAAATGGTGGCTGAAAGGGTGAATGATAGACCATAGGAATGGCATCATTTCCTTTGTAAACATTATCTAGCCTTGAAAAGAACCATTGTTTTAATATCATCACAGAGTTCTTCATATTGAGCAGACAAATAGCAGGGGACATTAGAAAATAAACAAGAATTCCATCTGGAGCTGGTATTTCAAAGTTTTTACATAACTGTAAGAATTGTAACAAAATACTGTGAAATCTGATTCCACCGACATTCATCATATGATTGTCTTGACATATTTGTGGATTATTCCATCTATCAACCCAAGACTGACTCTAAAGGATTCTTGATGCTTGAGAGAGGAATGAAATGTATGAAGATCAGTCTGGCGGCCTGGGTCCTGGATGGGTGATGAATGGATTTCCTGATCAATCTTTAAAGTGACTCTCCCTGCTGGCAATGGAGGAGGTGGGTAACTTTGGAGACCAGCCTGAGACTTTGAGTCATTGTTAGATGATGTTTCAGTATGGCTCTTTTCAAGCAGTTTCTTCAAAAGACAGGATAACTGTGGACTCAGAAGAAGAACAAGGGTTCCACCAACACAGAGGACTCTAAAGAAGAAGCATCAGACAGACAGGTCTTAATAAAAGCATTTTCATTGAAATAGCAGGATGAAATGTTGGCGATTTCAGACAAAGTGGAGGTAAGGGACAATAACTTAATTAATATACAAAAAATAACATTTTATGGAGACACAAACCTCTCCATCTCAGTAAGGATGAGAGGCAACTTGGCAGCCATATCAACTTTGTTGCCAAACTTCCTGCCAAACGGCAGGTCACACACGATAACATCTACCCTGCCATCAGACAGCGGTATCACTGCATACACAGAACACATACTGAGAGGTCAGAGGTCACAAAACACACAGTATGGATACTACTAGCAAGGTTATAAACGTTTTGCACATCTTTAGAAAGGTATTGTGGTATCGGACAGGGTGTTGGCCCTTTTCTTACTCATAGATGAAGCTTTCGTTAAGTGTATTCTGTTTTCAACTTCTGCAAACTCTATGTTCTCATTCGCTCTCTGGATCTGTCCATCATCAATGTCCATACCAAGGAAAAGGGCATCCTAAAAATTCCAGTAAGAGAGTCTATATCAGATGATGCTACTTTTTGATTGTTGGCTATGAAATACGGTATTCTGTACTTTACTAAATAAAGAAAAAAACAAAATAGTGTAACTATACTCGAACAATGTCTGCATATTCAAAGCTTTCCAAAACCTATGAAGTGTAATTACGGTAAGCCTTTTATACACAGGCTGTATAGATTTCTGGCCTCACCGTGTGTTCCTGTGCTGCTTCTATCAAAATAGTCCCCACACCGCACATTGGGTCGAGGACGCAAAAACCTGGCTGGGAGGCAAGAAAGCACATACAGTTTGTAAACTGAGGGGCCACATTAAACTGTAACTGGAATGTAGCGTGAAGTCTTAAAATGTCTTTATGTACAAAACCACTTTGTTTTAAAATTAATAGTTAAAGAAGACGCAGGCAATAAGTAATGGTACCTGTATCTGAGCCAATGAGGCGATGGCCCAGGCTACAGTGGACCTTAGTCCAGTATTTTTAATGTAACATCTGTTCGCCAGAGGTAACCTGAGGGATGGAGACAGAAAATCATTTAAAAGAGAAACATTGTTCTTCCTCATCATGTGCTAGAGCCAACAGATGCCAACATAGTTATTATTGATGAGTTAAAGATCAGAAACCTGCTTAATGGGATCCCCATCAGGCAATGATCATCACTCAAATGAATATTCACCTGCAGCAGAGAGCAAACCAAAATAAGAGAAGAGAAGAGAAGAGAAGAGAAGAGAAGAGAAGAGAAGAGAAGAGAAGAGAAGAGAAGAGAAGAGACCTCTAATTGTGGATTCTTCAGGTCAGTCTTCCAGCCAAGGTGTCTGCTCAAACCTACTCCAATTACTTTGCTCACCTCCTAAGTTAGATACAGAATACCAAAGCATAATTTCACATATAATTTATAGCCACCGTAGAACTGCACACACGACAAATGGAAATAAATAAATATGTATCATGTTTTGAATGCTTTCTGTAGTAGCGACTTATTGATTATTTCCTTGATATTATATTTAGAAGAGATGTCAGTTCTACCTGTGGAGTGAAGCATCGAGACAAAGATCCACTACACTTGCAGTTGATTCTGAATGAGATTGGGGCAGAAGGAAGCTGGGTCGTACTGAGTCGCATTGGAATCTGACTTGCTTCTCCAGAAGTATTAGCTGATCATGAAAGCATAATAAATGAAAGTGAAAAGAAATTAAATAAATCTGAAAATCTAAAATCACTTCTCACCTTTTTTTGCGTCGTCTTTAGATTGGTCCGTTAAAGTATTGTGCCTATTCCTAATGCCACTAGTATTTTCCTGCGGTGGAAAGGTCCACTTCTCCTCATCAACATCATCATCTCTCTTTCTCTTCTTTCCCGTTCCAGATGGTTCATTCCTCTTTTGAACAACACTATCTTCTCTTGTACTTCCTTTTGATAGCGTGACAGGATACGATCTGTATACCATCTCCCTCTGCAGGCGAGTCCATGTCCTTACAGCGCTGGTCCACTGCTCAATGTCCCCCAAAAGTCGGGACTGCAACGCGGAGGCTGCTTTTGCTGTTGACGTTATCAAGAGCAATTTCAAGACCAAGAAAATCCCGTAAAGGCCTGAAAGTTAGTGCCGAATCTGCGCCTTTGATGTGTTTGCTGTTCTGGTACCTGGGTTTGTCTTTGCCGTAATGGAAACTGGGTGGTCTTGTTTCAGGAAAAGGAAAATTCTCTCTGCAGCTTTCAGCTGACAAAGTCTGTTAACATCAGCAGTGGAGCTGAATATCACTTTACCTGGGATCTGATAAACCTGACCACACGAAAGAAAAAGACACAGAAATAATGACAAAATATGACACAGCCTAAACATAACAAAAGAAAAATATTAAAATGAAAAATGAGGCGCCCTGTTATAGATAAGCGTAAGATAATATGAATAAAATCCTCCGAAGAAGAAAACATCGTTTTAAAAACAACCATTTAATATGTACATTTTAAAGAATCCTTAATAATTAATAATCCGAAATAACAACCAGATCCAGATTACTTTAAAAAAAAGTAATTTTCAACTATTGAAAAAACGTGATCAAACAGCGTTTTTATTACATGTTAAAAACTCTGAAACTGGGCAGATTTTCGGACACTCACATCTTCAGCCGCCAGATTCTTCTTCAACTCTTCAAGTAAAAAAAGTTCCATCCCTTTACCAGCAGTGCAGTAATAACGAATTAAATTTCCATCGTTTTTCGATTCAGCCATTCTGCATCTACAAAGTATTTAACTCAACAAAACATCCAACTCAGCTTCTACAGGGTGCATCTTCTACTTCACAGGTGTTCCGCCATATTGGAATAGTTGTTTACACCGGAAACGGAAATGACTTTTCAGAATACAATGACCCCATATGGCCAATAGATGTCTCTCTTTCACAGTGGATAACGGCACTGATGATCGATCTTCGAGCGCATTTGTTTAATTCAATTTTTTAAAAGATAACTCTCCATACGTGTGACTAATTAACTGTAAAATGTGCCCAACTCATATTATATCGATTTGATTTTCATTAAATTGTAATAAAGGAATTTAGTAAAGATACATTTTATAGTTATTATCAGGGTTTTTAAAATTATTATTTCGTAACTGCTTCCTTTACACGTAGAGTATTTCGTCAAACATGCACCAAGAACCCTTAAGTGTTTGTTATGCTGTGTGCCGCATTTGAATCTGAGTGCGAAATATGTTCAGCTCTGCTGCATTGTCGCCTGCAGGCAGATGTGAACAGGTGTTCTCCCAAATCAGGAGAGGAAGGAGACTTTTAAATTCTGCAGCATAAATTAAGACTTTGGTTTTAGAAGTTAGTTTTTCCTCTAAAGGTTATTTCTTTTTTGTCAATATTCCTGTAAAAAAAAAAAAAAAAAAAACTTGGTCCCTGTTTTTCTTCTGGCCTATGACTGTCTATGACTTCACTCATCTACTACTATTATGAAGAATAATTACTGTGACCTGTTGGCACTCTCTCACTAAACTCTCATGCATAATGGATAACTGACTATAAAAACCAATGGACCATTACTAAAGTTGCATAAAAAGTAATTTATGTCAACAATGTTGCAGCACGATATGGTACTCATTTTTCAATGTTCTACAATTTCCCTTCAGTTTATTCTGTGATGACTTTCATCAAGTCATAATATTAGTTGTACCCATGCAGAAAGAAGACATTAATACTCCTCTGAACAGCTGCCACATGCAATAATTAGACCCAGTGCTACAAACCAATTGCAACAGCTCCACAATATGAATGCTGTCTGGCACAGCAGCCCATGTGTGATATATTGCAGGACATTAAACTTGTTTTTATTCTCATCTTTACCCAATAAATCATCAGAGAGGATAGAGTACATAAGGGGGAAAAGAAGAGCAAAATAATAATGATGGGAGGATTGTTGAGAAAAGCAAAAAATATGGGAGGCAGATGCTTTGTTTACAACCTTGCACTGGTGGGTTAATTAGTGAAGCCTTGAAAGAGCTTAAGGCTGGTGTGTTTGAACATTTACAATAACACATTGGACATAAATTGCCTTTTTACAGATTTAAAGAACATTTTCCATTGTGCCATAAACCTCATTAAACTACCTATAGGATAACTTAAAAATACAGCTGGACCCTCACAAAAGAGGTAAAACAAGAGTTACAAAGTTAGAATAATTCCAAGGCCAAATGGGATGCTTCATGAAATAATAATCAAATTTTTAAAAAAAACAAACAAAAAAAACCGAGCAACATTACAATTCTTTTTCTGCAGGTGCATACAAAACTCCATGGCAATGTGCCTGCTTTTGTCCTAGTTAACAAAGATCAGTTACACTACATAAAGTCCCAAATCCCCTTGCTCCATATTTTATCAACTAAAAACATCACTGCACCAAAAAGCTGCTCTATTTAGTCCTATAAAAAAGGAGAGAGCCCTTGGCCTCCTTTTTGTCAATGTTACGCTGAAAAACCCAGCTGCGATTTGCATCTGATTTTCAGCTATTCGGTTGATTCCCAAGTTACTGTATTGCTTTAATTAATAATAAAACTGTGGAGTAAAACCCTGCTCTAGTTAGTTTTATTTCAGATTCAACAATATTTTACATGAAGATCTCATAAACATCTTCATGGCACTTACGTACCACATGACTTGTAGTTCCAATTAACGCCGCTGAGGGGCGGTGTGGGCTAATGCTGCGCTCCAGCCCGCTTCCGTGTTGTCTTGTTTAATCTCCTCAGCTGCAGCAGGCAGGCGCGGAAGAAAGTAAATAAAAGCGAAAACACTGGAATAGCGCAACTCCCTGCCTGTTAGAGAGAAAGTAACTGCGCCAGAAGATCGCCAACTGCGCTGGAAGGTCGGTCTGGATGTTCTATTACCGTTCCTGAGCTAAAGGTTCTATTATAAATCACATACTGTAGCATACCTCTAATAGTGCCCACTCAATACCGTTTTGTGTTACATCACGGAAGGTATCCTAATCATCATTATGTAGATGGCTCAGAGTTGAACTGTTTGGAATGTCAATTTGGTTACAGGTTTAAAACCCACACAAATGCATCGAATATTCTATTTCGTTTTGTTTTCAGATGCCGTCATAAATTTCTGTTTGGTCTTCTCCCATATCATCATGGGCCAAGTTTTGTCAACAGAAAACGATGTTTCTCAGTTGAAGGAGGCAGTTGGATCTGTTCTTTATGATGCCATGTTGGAGGGCGATGCCGTGCCGGACCTTGGAGTTGTCCACCCTCTCCTCCTGGCCAGTCAGGATGAGAGCATTAACCCCGGGTCCCATCTTCAGGAACAGCTGCGTCATGTTAATAGATTTTTCTTTCTCTAAAATGCAGTGGTCTTAAAATTAATTTCACTTTGAAAGTAAAGCAGGATGTTTACAGTCAGTTAACAAATAAAAGTATAAATACACCTAAATTGATATGTAATATGTGATTCTTTGTAGGATTTAAATGGCGAGCGATCATATCACCTTCCTTTTCTTCTCCAGCTGCAGAGTGACATTGGTGACAGGGCGCCTGCCTACCTGAGGGATCTGATTAGCCGTCTGTCAACCTTCTCTGATGAGCCCCGCCTGGCTGGCCTTGTGGGATTCGTGGTCACGTTGTTGGTGGATATGGTCTACACGTCATCAAAACATTCAAATGTGAGAGGAAAGATGGCAGGGTTATCATCAAGCCAGGTAAATCTTTTCAGGCAAAGGTGATGAAAGGATAGTGAATTTTACAATATTCATGCATAGATCATTAACTCCTGCAGAAAGTCTGGGAACTCCAGGAAGTGATGGAAGAGTATCTGAAGCGTTTTAGAATCAACCTGACTGACAGAAACAAGCTGATTCAGGATACCGTCAGACTTGAGGCCCAGTTTAGCCTCATTCTCACCCAGCTGAAGACCCGTCTAATTGCAGGCGACTGTGATTCCAGGTAATATAAAAGATAATAAATGCAGCAGAATCTGCATTTACCACTGCTGTGGTTACTGCTTAAATTTAGAATGACTGCACCTGCCTGACTGCTCTTTTGTTTTACCTTTCTGGTCCTTTTAGGTCTTTGAAGCACTGGGCCAGTGGAGCTGCTTTTAACGTCCAGATGTTGGTTCATCTTTCAGCTCTTCAGGGGCAGGCAGAGCCCCTGGCAGCAAAGGCAGCACTGGAGCAGTACAAAGAAGATCTCGCTCAAATAATACCTGCATACAGGTGATGTGCCTGGTTATGACTCCCTATTCAGGCAGCCCCTGCATTCATATAAGAGAAGAGAAGAGCCTTGTTGCAGATCTAGCTGTCAATCTGAATAACCTGTTTTGACAGTTTCTAGATGATGAGTCAGATTTTCAAACCTTTGCTACTAATCGAAATGTTTTGTTTTTGCTAAACTCCCTCTGCTGTATTGTTGATTCTTTTATAGACGTGTTAAGTCCAATACCGTGTGTGTGGTGAAGTGTCGAGGGGGCCTTGCAGCTTTACGTGACTCCACCAACGAGATGCAAGAAGAGGGCTCCATGACAGGTCTCACAGTAACAGACAGAGAGACTGGGAAGTGTGTGACCATCTCTTTATCCACACTGGAGTTTGAAATAGGTAGAAATATTGTGGTGAAACATTTTTTGGTGTCATGTTGCAATTAATAAAAAAGAAGCTAATCTTCACAGGTAGAAGAGTCTCTGGTGAGACTTCTGCAAATGTGACCTCCTCCATCAACCTGGACCTGATCACATCAGATCAATACTCACGAGCATACCTGGATTACTTTTTCTCTGACAAAGGCCCAATAACAAAGCTGGAGAATTATTTTATTGGGGCCAATGACAGGCAAAGAAAACAAAAGATGCCATTAGGTTGCAAAATAAAGAGCGAGACGGGAAAACAGAGATATATCAATGATGGAGAGACCACAGAAGGAAAAAGGCCATTGGGAAACATGGAAAGAGGTAACCAGAGGGATGAAAACTTAAAACTGAGCATTGTGGAGACACAGCCACATGAATGAAAGCCACGAGTGGGCAACTTGTTCATAAAAGCCAGGACATTTCAGATCTTTGCTGACATGCACTAAATGTTACAATTGGATGCAACTGATGAGAAGGCAGTTTGCTGTATTTGACTGAAGATTTCTACGCTGAAACTGTGAACCTGTTAGAGCAGATTCTCCACGTGAAGAGAAGCAAGAGGCAGATGTTCTACGTTCTGCTGTTGTATGAATATCCACCCAGTTTGTAAGATGAGCTTAAATGTGTAAAGAAATATTTGATAATTTACGAACAAGTGAAGATGATTTCTTTGTCCTTGGGCCAAGAATAAACTGCTGAGCTGCTTTTTGATTGGTTTTTATGAATATTGACACCATAAAATCACTACCGGAAGTCAAACAGACTGAAAAGATCATTCTTCTTACGAGCGCAGCGACCTGTCCACGAGCTCTCAACGCTCTCCTTTCACACGTAAAAGGAAATTGACTGAAGTGAGGTTTGAGTGATGTTCCGAGGAGAGCCCTGAGTGACTGTCAGCTGGGGAGGCTGCATATCTGCATGTGGGTGTTATGATGGGTATGTGAGCAAGAGACTGGGAGAAAACCATAGCATCCATGTCTAGTGTGAAAATGTTTTGTGTTACACAATCATGTTTGTTTTGTGCATGCGTTTATGCCAACAACAGCGCTGAGACCCACTCAACCCAGAGGCAGGTGGATATTTATCAATGGCAGGATTCATCATGAAGACATATAAGGAATATAATTAAATAAGAGCATGTCGATAAGTCAAATAAAGAACTAAAAGATGAAGTCTTGATTTTAAATGGTTTGAGAATGTTATTATGCCGACCTTTTTGGGTCTCATTGAAAGGTTGTCAAATATTGATGTTCTGAATTTGCTGCCAACTTTTTGGAGCCTTGGAAGTATTAAAAAAAAGCCCCGAAAGAGATAAAGATATATGGACTCCTATAATATTACACATTATAGGACAAAGAAATGATCATAGATAACACTTAAAGAGTAACCATTTGTTTCGCAGTGACGCTAACAGGGTGAGGGAAGAACTGACATCAACTATGCGACTTCCTTTTTTTGTTGTAAATACCCATTTTGGAAATACCTTGTCACTGAACTCCATTTATCCTTTGATAAACGGCAAAAAGAAAATCCAGGCATCTCCTGTTGGCCAGAAACTAAATAATTCTGGACAGTTTGACAGCCAACACAGTCTTTCTGACATCTGAGGCTTTATTCTCTCTCCAGGAACTCAAACACACACATAAAAATTCTTATTCAAACCTGTAACCGACACCATCTAGAATGTCTAGAATTTAAATGTGACAGCGTAATGAGGTTTGAGTCAGGGAAGGTATTAGGAGGGTGGGGGCGCACTGAAAAATGCTGATTTGTGTAAATAAACCCAACATGTTACCGGTATGTTTTTCTTTTGCTGACTCACTAATATGTATGCCAGGAAGTGTAGACTGTACACTAAACGAAACATAAAACTAAAACTCCCCCAGAAAATTTGATTAAACCAGAGATAATCATCATAATAATTTGAGCAGTAATTGAAACAAAAGGCTCAGCTTCTCTGAAACAGGGTATCCCAAACTTTATTTTGTTGGCTTTGTCAGAAGAGCAGTCACAGTTAGTAGCAACAGAGAGACAGTGTTTTCCTATCAATCAATAAAAGTAAAAAAAAGGCAAGGAAAAAAGAAAACTTGCACTTGCACATAATAGCAGTGAAAAGAGATGAAAAGACCAACCAGGACAGTGAAAGAAAAAAAAACTGATAAGTGTTCAAACACACACACACACATGCGCGCACACGATGGCAAATGTGAAACTCTCAGAGAAACCCTGTGAGGACAAAGAAAAAAAACAAAATATGAGCAGTGGGGGGGGGGGGGAGTGAATCAAAGGAAATAGATTTACATCAAACACGGAAAAAATCAAATCAGCCAACGTTCCAAGTCAGGCGCAATTCAGAGACGGTAACAACTTCTGAAGGACTCAGATGGACGGAGACGTTCCACTGGCAGATTTACAAAAGATGGCGAGACTGGTGGAAATGGGCCATTCTGAACCAGTCTGTGGGATAAATCCCCCCAGAAAGACAAGAGTGACGGAGGCTGAGTCAGAAAAGACTGACAGAAGCCCATCAAATCCACCCCCATGTGGAGAACCGACAGAGCCAGACGGAGCAATAAAGGGAAATTAAAGGAATCAACCACAGAGAGAAGAAAGAGTGAGGAAGCGTTAAAGAACTGAAGCAAATGTCTGATAATCAGCAAAAAAGGCAATATATGTCATTTTTGAGTGCAGTGAGTGTTTTTTTCACTTAAATAAATATTTAGTCCTTTATGGTCAGTGCGATGGACATACAGCCCATCTCACTCCTAACACTGTACAGTATGTACACATTATTATTATTATCACTATTATAATTAATGACATTTAGCAGTCCTCCCCCCTCTCAGAGAATACAACCATGGTATTAGAAGTAGCAAGCAGTGTCTTTTTAAAATACAAATAACCCATGCAGCTCCCATATAGATTATTTAAGGTACATAACTCCTTTATGAGCTCCTCTCTCATTCAATAACAGCAGATATTGCCTTTTGAACAACAACAAAACTGAATCAGTGTGCAAGTAACTCAAACAAAAGCTGCTATCTTCGTTTAAATTAAAAACATACCATTGTTAAGCTCTACATACATTAGAAATGGAACTGAAATAAAGTAAAAGGTGAACAGAGAACCTGAACATTCAAACCATCTTTAGTCAACACCGGGAGAATGGGACACGGTTATAACTACGGTATATACATACATGTTATCATTCATGCACAGTGTCAACAAGTAGCACATCAACATTCCAAAATATGGAAAATGCGGCAGAGTCAAAGGGGGAGTTAGGGAAGTAAAGCGAGTGGAGTGGACAAGAAAAGAGACAGAGAAAGGCAGGAGGACACACGGGGACAGAGAGACACCATAACAATACATACTGGGCAGGAGAAGAGAGTCCATTTTGACCTCACTGACCCAGAAATCAAGGTATGGCTGTAACTTCAGGTTTTTTTTTTATGTTCTTCCTCCTTTTTCAACAACATTGCACTCTGTCCATGTAAAAGTAGAGAACAGCTCTAAGTTTTTCATCCAGCACTACTTTAATGGTTGTGGCATTGCTGATCTCGTAGCCAGCAGCGGCCTTGTCCGTCTGTCTGTCCATTTGTCAGCCAGACTGGCTGACAGCGGTTGGGTTCATTGATTCCTCAGTCCGTCAGACAGGCAGAGAGTTGGTAACAAAATCAAAAGAGGCGACATGAACGCGTCATTGATCAAAGCAACATGGTCACGACGTTGACATCACTGCATTTTTGTTGTTGGTCGCACATCAGGTAAAACATCATTAGTGGGTACATCAGTCAAAGGCAGCGTCTGCTGTGGTCGTCGACACCAGAAGCGTCTTTGAGTGCTTGACTAAACAACAGCCGTTTCACATAAGCGACCACAACCAGTGCAACGTTTTTCCTTCATTTAAACATGTGCCCAAGTCTTCAAAATTCCACCACAAAAAACAAACAAACTGCACTTTACAGCTCATTTCTGCCCACTATTTTGTATTATATTTACAGCTTTCAGACCCCAAAAGACCAAACTACTTAAGTCACATCGTAATTATTTTCCAGGAGTTGCTTTTGAAAAGAAATGCGGGTCTTATGGTGGATAAAAATTCATTTTCTGCTACCGTACTAACTTCATATCAGACTAGGTGGTGAAATAACTTCAATCTTAGCTTTTGGCAACTAAATTAATGCAGCAACAGTCATCTTTTAAATAATCCATCACAATATAGCAGTCTCAAAGGTAATTCATATTAGGCAATAGCTTTTACTTTGCACACACGGGCATAACTTTTTACAGTGTATTAGCTCCATGCCAGTGAAAAGACAAATGCATCCAAAATTAAAATATTCTGATTACTTCAAGGAAATTTAGTCTATTTTATCAATGTTAGTGAAGCATGAATATTAGTTGGTGTTTTAAGAAAAATCTATGACTTACAAAAACACCTTTTCCAGGTTGCACTGGAAATATGAAGGTGTTCATATAAAGATTTCCCTTTGGCAAAACAGGGGTAAACTGTCACTCCAAAGATGGCAAATAAAATCCTCATTTTCCTGCTGAACCTCAACATCAGTGGTATTCCACAGATTCATGAAGGTAACTCTTGGACTCTGCTAAGTGTGGCTGTTTTTGAACTGCTCTTTTAATTTGTAGTTTCAGAGGAACATCTGATGGATTACTGATACGTCCCTGATTACGACAGCCTGGAGCTTTTATACACACTTTTATATCCTAATATACAGGTGGATACACCAGCCCAGGGTTCTGATCCCCTTCACTCTTACACACAGGTTGAAAACTGGCTGACACACATTTTGCCCACGTTTTAAATAGATTACATCGAGCGCAGCTTACTTATGTTACAAATTACATTTTTAAATATTACTTATATTATACATCAAGTAAAAAAACAACACATCAGCAGGAAAATTTTGGCCAATTCAGATGCATATAGGATAGTGCCATTCAAGAAACTATGACCTTAAAGAAATCGTACATATACAGTAAGTCTGGTGAACAACGCGCCCTCTGTGGTTTATGTCTGATAAAACTGGATAAAACTGTTAACAGTCTGAAGTGTAAACCTATTCTGGAGATCAAGACAGGCTGATAATGCATTTCCAGGGCAGGCCTTTGGGGGCGGGAGTCTGTCTGTGTGATACTGGTTCCCTGGATGGCGGTGACGTACATACGCGCGTATCAAAGAAGTCTGTTGCTGCGTCCGAGTGTGAAATATCACAGCTGGTGTTTTCAAAGAGATGTATCCACCCATCTCGCTGTCATGTACTGATTAAATCCAGCCGGACTCCTGTCTTCTGATAAAAATAAAAAATAAATCCACCTTAGAATTAAGCCCCATGAAGGTTAAAATCATAAGAATATCTAAATATTAATGTCCTCAGTAAAAGAAAATTTGTAGGAATTTCCTCTATGAACCTTTTTTACATCTGCTCTTCCTCTGTAGTTCTGGTATTGGTTCCAGTTTGGCTACTGGGAGTTTAGCAGAGTTATCAAATCCTTAAATTTAACTATGATCTCTGAATGATTTGGTCTACTCCCAGAATTTAGAGCAGGAACCCGCAATAGTGTTACTAATATAGGTGTGTTTCTGGGGGCAATGTCATCTGCCTGACGTCGGGGATGCGGTATGTCCCTGCAGGGCTACTGTAATCAAAGTGGGTGGTATTAGAAGCAGTAATATGAGTGCTGGCTGTCTGAGAAATTGCAGTAATGATTGATTTTGTAAAAAAAAGAAGAAAAAAAAGAAAGCTACTGTATATAGCTAGTTCCTAATCAACTGGGAGAGTCTCCAAGAAAGCTCTGGTAGTGCACTTTGGATTATTGGAGTGCTCTTTCAATTATTAGGGTACATCTGAAAATTCCATCTGCCAATTTCTGCACTCGTTGAAGGCTTATCAGACTAAGACACCTGCATAAATATTTGATTATCGGTGGATAACGTCATGCTGTATGTACAAATCAATTTTCAATTACCTAGCACAGATTGATCGGAATGATAATTTGTGAATCATGTTTAAGGGTTGGGGGTTACTGGTTTCTCACAAAGCCCTTGATGATTGGTCAGCCAGGGGAAATCTTCAGGATGTACAGTGACAATGATGATGACGAGGCGGAAATGTGCCATTGAATGACTGGTCAATCTGACATCTAATGGAGGAAGGGGGGGGTGGGTCACAGGTCGCGGTTAACTTGCAGTTGTTTTTCTCAGTGAATTGCAACATTGCTGTTGATACATGGTCATGGCAATCTCATCAGTGGCAAAAAGGATAGAAGAATCCCTTGGTTCAAAAACATGAACAATCCCACTCTTAAGACTAATCTAAACATTTATGTCATCATAATAATTTCTCTAACAGTATTAAACGGTACAGCAGCCATTTTGTCCTCTCAGACATGGCCTTATTAAAGGTATCAGCACGCTAACTCTTCCCCTTTTCAAATTAGACCTTAAATTCTTCACATCTACAGTATAAAACAACAGAGAGGGCACGATTAGGAGTGCATGGCATAACTAAGACATTCAGGATTAAAACTGAGCTCTGTATTTACATTTCTAATCACAAAGGAAAACATCTTGATTTCTTGAATGCACCCTCCTACAAACATAAATGGGTTTATTTGCAGGCCAGAAAGAATTTGATTCAGAAAAACTTGATATTTTATCTCACACAGCAAAACAAAAGGCTTTTTTTCCCCTCTCCCCACAGCATTTGACCTTCTTCAGAAAAACTCAAGAGCACCAAAATGTACATTCACACACCAGCAGACCAGATTTGTGTCAATAATCTCTGAATTCTTCTCATTTTGTCATCTGGTAACAATTCTACATGCTGATGCTGTCCTGTTGTGCCTCGTTCATGCCTGTTAGAGTGCACATCAAGTGTTCTCCGAACCCATCAGGATGGGAAATATTGAGAAATACTATGGTCTTTTGTTCAGTTGGAACCTTTAACTTGTCTATGATTTGTGAGTTCTGTGAGACTGCACTGGCTGAGACACGTGTGGGGATCAGTTTGATGATTTTAAAACATCGTTGAGTTTATGACAACTAGACTGGCTTGTATCTATGGAACCCAGGAAAACATGGAATCCTTGGTTTTCTCCTCTGTTTGCCATTTTCCCATCTTCTAGGCCATTCCTTGAGTCACTGTGATATTTGTCTTTGTTTTCACCCTTCCTTGCATCTGAACCTCCATTAATTTCTTAGATTCTTCACTATGTTCAACTTTAATTCATCTTTTCATCCATTCATCGGTCAATCGATTTATTATACAGAAAGGAATGACAGATTTTCTAATCCCTCCATCTCTGCCTGTCCTCTTCCTTCATGTGCACCTTCCCTTCAACATCTCCAATTATCCTAGAAGCCCTTGATGTGACAGTAGGCCTCCAGTGAGGAGAAGAGGATATAGAGGAGCCACAGGCTGACGAACAGCATGGTGGTCAAAACTTTTGGTGTCCGGGGCCCGCCCAGCTCTCCACCGATCTCTGGCCGCCGTCGGTACATCAGTGTGGCAACACTTATGAAGGCAAAGATGGTAAAGAGTGTGACGGAGAACGCCAGTGTGCCTGGATTCACCTTGAAATCACGGCCTTGGGAGTTATGGTAGATGGCGGCGATGGACCATGCCACCTGTCAGACATCAGCATAGCATCTCAGAATTACATGAAAGTGACTCACAGAACTGACAATAACATGACAGACGTGGCAATGGCGTGGATATTTACTGCAAAAACATACGCTGGACTCACCCCGATGCCCAGGAATACGTTTACAGCATTGGACCCAGTCACATTACCGATGGAGGCGTCGGCGTACTGATCCTGGATGGCAGCCACCTTACTGGCAAAAGTATCTGGGCAGACAGAGGAGAGGAGGGCATCAAGATTTGCAGTGCTCAATAGATACTTCCTGGAAAGTGCTTGGCAATATCACCCGGCAGTGTTACATTTCTCTTATGTCCGCCTATGTGACAGATGAGGAAGCAGCCTCGGAGCTACTTTTTCAGCATTAAAGCCTTCGATAGTTTAAGTGAAGCTCATTGGTCATAGGGCTATGGTACAACAGCCTGATGAGAAATATGTGACCCTGGGATGGATGGATGGGGATCACACATGACTCAATGGTTCCCTCCAGTTGCATTGGTGCAGCATCATCATTAGCACGCAGGGCGATTCATCATGTCTCAACACAAAACTGCCAAGGGACTGCCAAACGGACGTGAAAAATCATCAACCTGCCCTCACAACTTCACTGGCTCAAGTCTATCCACCCATCATCATGGCATCGCTGAAAAAGGATGATCAGCAATGGCCCCTTTGAAGGCCTCTGGTGTGTGCTCATGTAGGTTTAGCAATGTATCTGGCATCAGAAATCCTTATTTCCCTATGCCTGGTTGCCTTTATGGGTTAAAAACCATCCACTTAAATGCTTTCTTGTGGTTTTAATGTTGTACCTGCTTTGCAACAAATATGGGGACGAAAAATTCGACTGGAACTGTGAATCTGGGGGCAAGCTCATAGTTTTAATCGAGAGCTCATCCACATACTTTGGGCTGTGAGATATAAACATCCTCAGGTAGCCAAGAACAAAAAATGAAAGGCTTTTGATTAATGAAGCAAATCCAGCAAGCTTCTCAAGAAAATAACCTTAAATCACACGTAGAAACTTTAATCCTTTTACAGAGTTTTGTCACTGGCAGACAAAGTTGGTCCAGGATCAATAATTTAAAAGGATGACTCACAGATTCCAGGGCCAAACACATCTTGATCTGCCAACTAATCAGTTTTGGACCGCGCTGTCCCAAAATGCCCCTCTTCTTCATGCTTGGCAAACAGAAACACCCAAAAAGGTGAAACCTTCTTCCCAGGATCAGTGAATACCAGCCAAATGTCACCAAACGAAGGAGCCAGATGGCCATTTCATGCTCTTCTCACTTTTTTCATGCTCCCCTAGATTAACGTTTGCCAGAAACCATCAGGACACAAATGGATCAACATGATAAAAGGATGAAGGTGAAATAAATAATCAGCCACTGGAACATCAAATGAAGAAGTAGGGAAGAGGTGGTGGTTATTTCAGCTAGCGCAATGCAGAGCATTTATTTGTGCGCATGTGACTGCTGCCCCCTAAGGGCAATCAGATGCCACACCACCAGCTGGAAAAGGCCTGTGTGTGTGTCCGTGTGCGCATGTGTGTGTAAAAGGTTCCTCTGAGCAGCTCCTTCTGTGAGAATGTGCCTCCCTTGAGAGGTTTCTGCCCTTTTCTCCTGCCTCTTCTGTCAATCAATCTGTATCTCTCCAACCTTTCTGAATCTCACCAGTCCTCTCCAAGCCCTCCTTCTTGCTCCTTCGGGCTGCCCTTTTTTCTGTCATCGCTTCACACGTAAAGAATCAAAGACACGATCACGACGCAAGTCACAACACTGATAATGACAACAGACGGAACACGACTGATGAAAAGCATTTCCGTTCACTTAATAGGAACATTAGCTCCCTTGGGAATTTCAAGCCAGTATAGATCTCCGAAATTTCTATTTTCACTGAGCAGATCCAAATTGACTGTGGTGATACAGACAGTTGGAACAACAGCAGGTAATCCGTGTACTGCTCACGTACCAGATGTACAGGCTGGCTGTGAATAACGGTATTATTGTCATGAATTTTACAAGGCAAAGTCCCTTTAACCTACAGAAATATTTCTGCTACAGCGCAGAATTCAGATCTTATTCTGATTGCATTTTGCCAGATTAAAATCCCTATTACTAAGGAAATGGGTCATTAATGACTGTAATCCTGTTGTAGATGGTGCGTGAATGTGCCGTTCCACAGATAGTTGGATGCGTTATTCTTGGCTGCAGTGGCACAAACGTTAACCTCTGGTCTTTAGGGTCAAAGACTGTGTGCTTTGAAATTCACCTCATGGCCCCGCTAAACTAGTTTGTCTTTAACAGCTTATTACAGCACTACTGAACTCAATATTAGTCTGAATGTTTCACTTGATTACTTTTGCCTGACTGTGAAACGACATCAGGAAAACTTATCAGCCAACAAGCAACAAAATACTTGGAAAATCGATGTAATGGTACACATAATTCCTTAAAACAAGCACATGTTTTATTTTCTCAGGTTTCTAATTCAGTTTTTACTTCTCTACCAATGTGGTTCTAATGTCTCCCTCTCCCTTTGTTTATCACAGCGCCTTGCTCACTGTGATAAATGAGATTAATTATCACTGAATGCAGGCACAAGGTGGGATTTCTTAAGACTAACAGCCATAGAATTTGCCTATGTGTGTGTTTGCAGGTATCTGTGTGCACACACACAAAGACCGATTCTTTATATGGAGGAAAAAAAGCCTTAGAATGGATGAACCGATTTGTATCCATTCCTTCTTCAGCATACATTGATCAGTGGTGTCCTGAGCAGGTGTTGTGGCCATGCGAGTGAGAATGCACTTCTCCTTGTGTGTCCCAATGTCACATCTTGTGCAGTGTGTGCATATGCCTGTAATACAAAAGCAAGGACAGACCACCTGGGCTTGACATGACAAATAGCCTTGCGCTAATGCTAGCAGACTGGTCACAGTCCAAGTGCTGCTTGTGTGTTTGTGCGTCACTCGTTTCAGTGAGAGAAGCTGTCGCCATTATTGTTATAATATATCTGCACAGTTGTTTATGTGGTGTATATTTAGTGTTCAGGAACATCTGTGTGTATTTTCTCTCAACACACACACGCGCGCGCAACTGAGAGCAAGGTTAAAGCACATTTAGCTCATGCCTGCGGCATCGCTCATTCCTTGCATTTAGTGAATGATCAATGATGCTATCTGCTCTATTTTCTTTAGCAGAGACCCACATATACAGTAAAGACACAAAGGAAATGCAGGTCAACTTAAAGCAGCCCGACAGCAGGAGAAACATGAATACATTGTGACTTGCAGCCCAAATGGATTGAATTACTTAACTACTTTATTCCAGAGGATTTATATCTGACGCATCCCCTCTGATGGTAAACAGTCGTTTACTCCACTGACAGCCTTGATACTAGATTGTAGTTTAATTAAAAGGGCCTGTAAGGAAGTTCAATGTGTCCCAGTGACAGCAAAGATATCTTGAAGCAAATCTTTTATTTTGTTATGTATACTAGAAGTGATGTATGGTGGGGGATAATACAGAATTCAGTAAGAGGCATTTAAGGTCTTCAGTAACTCAGTTTGGAGAAAGAAAATGGCCATATATAAAAGTTGATCCAAGGACCTGTGTTGAATGGCTGAGTACTGAAATGATATATTGTAGGTAGACCATCTACTGACCTGGTACAGAGGTTCCCAGAGCAACAAATACCACTGCTGTGACGGAGTCCTTCAGGCCCACCGTGCAGCCAAAGTGGCAGGCCAGGTCCCCTGCAATAGTTTCAAAAGAACACCTCTATGAGCAACGGCTAGCGTTCCTTTAAAGGGATTCCACAGCATTTATGTAAGTGTTCATACCGATGACGGCTGTGAGGAGTCCGATCATGCAGATGGAGACAAAGAAGCAGGCCCAGCCGTTCCAGTACTCTGTGGGTGGCACAAAAGCGAACAAAACCTTCCAGAAGACGGTGAGGAAGTGCATGACGTAGTCGAAGCATGACGGCAGCTTCTCCTCCCCGCACTCTTCGTCATCGTCATCTTCACCTTTTAGAGAAGGAGGTGGGATGATGTTAGAAAAGACCAGTTACATGGATCGCACCATAAACCTGACGTTCAGCACTTCTCTGTTTTCACTTATCGCTTCTTCTGTTTTTTTTCTCTTTATTTGATTCTCCTCTTTATTCTGGGTCAGTTTGCTAATTAATATCAGTGAACATCTCCTGAACTCTCCCTTCATCCCTTTGAATCTCTCTGCCCCCTTTTTTCCTAACTGCCAGCGACACATTTGCTCCTCTCTGTCAGTGATTTGGATTTGAGATCAGCTTTTTAACATTTCAGCAGCTTAAAGGGGAAAAAAGTTCAAAAGGAGGAATAAAGTCCAGCCCAGCGTGCTAATGGGCCAGAGGGGATCATCTGTGAATGAATGCTGCTTAAGCAAGTGAGTGGTGTTTACAGTGTGTGGTTGAAAAGCTCAGGGAAGCAATAAAAATAAACATGGCCTGTGCGCACACACACAAATGCACATGATTCGAAACTGGCGATGGCTAGTGTCCTTTCAGAGATGCTCAATTGGAATCCTGCAATCCATTACAGATCAGAAAGGATAGAAACTGGAAATAAAGTGCTTCTAGAGTTCTGAGAAAATTAGATGGTCACCTGAGATAATCTGTCTTATTTTAGGATAGAATAACCTGTGGAGTGCAGCAGAGGGGAGAATCAAGTGTGTCTCACGTTCATGAAGAATGCAACAAAGGATTAAATTAAGAGTCAAAGTGATTTTAATGCTGTTTCAGAGTACCGAGCACATTGAATAATCATGACAGAAGCTCAGCAGCCCTGAAAGTACATTTGAATAGTTTTTCCTCTTTGACAGGCTCTGAAAATGATTCATCAGAACACATGTCAAAGCTGAAAGAGTCTGTCACTTTATCTTCTGACAAGCCAATGAGTCAGTCAGCCGACAATCAACCAAACAGGCACTCAGAGTGACTCAAATTTTCAACATTTTCCTCTGCCGTGGTGACGCTAATTCCTGTTTGTTCTCTGCATTGACAGGTGGGGTCATGAAATGCACCAAACTTTTTCAGCATTATATTTGTTTTTTTCCTTTGCTTCCTCATTTTTTATCTGGCTGGGAAAGAACACCAAGAGTTTCAGCTTTTAAAGGCATCAAACAATTCATGGTGCATCTTTTATGTTTTGCTGAGGTTTGGAACCTAAAACCCTTCAGTGACATTAGCCAGATCCTTCCACTTTGATTTGGTGCATCTTGGGCTTTTGCCTCAGGTGGAACGCAGACCAGAAACAGATGAACAAACAGTCAGGCAGCACTCTGTAATTATTGGACAGCGGAGCAAGGAGCTGCTGGACATTAATCTCCTTTTTCTTGACTCCTCTTTACTCCCCCAGTCTGTTGTGTGGGAATAGCTCCCTTTCTCCTCTGATTTCCATTTCATTGATTTTTTGATCATTTTCTTTACAGCTCTGGAGAGAAGTTTTTGTTTGGTGCTGCACTCTTATTCACACAAAGTCCTTGAAGAGGTGGGTTTTTTGTACGTGTGCTAACAAAATAAGTCATTGTCTTTCACTGCTGCCATGTTCTTTACCGGTAAACTTAAATATAAAGAGTGTGTCGAAACTACCAAAATGGCATCATTGTTCTTCTGTTCTGGGAAAAAGAACGTGAACGGCTAGATTCAGAGTTACCATGACGATGTACGAGAGAAAAAAACAGATTTTGAAGGAAGAGTTCATATTTTCTCATCATTAATGTGTCTCTTATCCAAGCCAAGACTGAACATCTGCCCGCTTGTAAGCCTAATATTGATAATGACTTGAGATAAATGCAGCTTTTTTTCTCCCTAGCGAACCCTTGAGAGGTAAATGCTAACAGGTGTGTCAAAAATGCACTAAATGTCAAGTTGTTGAAGGTTCCACAGAGTGAAAATGTGCACAAACACACACTGAGAAACACATAATCTATCCCTGTCGCCATGTATTTGCCATCCTGGGGAAAAAGCACCTTCATTAGACAGACAGCAAACCCTAAAAGACACACAAGGGAAAACAGGTCACAGTACACGCACCGCAACAACACACTGACATTTTATAGGTTTAATGGGTTGCTAAATGCAGCTTTCTTGCTCTGAGATGAATGTCATGATCTTGCGGAGTATGAGCGCTAAATTGCTGTTGTGATGCTGGAACACGGCAGCTAAATCTTGGCAGATTTTAAATGTCATTTCACGGCTGCAGCCTTGGCTGAAAATCTCCCCGAAATCTGCCTCTAATAGAGCTGATAAACTGATAATCAGCAGCTTCTTTTCCCACCACGGAGCCCAAAATCAGGGCTGACTGAGGACTAGAACAGATGCTTCAGACAAGCCAGTGATGCATTTGAAATGTTTTTTGGGACCCTGGATGATTTAATATGTCTGAGAGGAGAATTTAGAGGGATGAGGGAGGGAGCGCAAGAATAGTAGCCATGAGGGAGAGAGAAGGATGAGATTAAACAAGGCTTTCTTATCACCATGGATTAACTGCATGGCCATATCAGGCACGGCTGCTCTGAACTGTTTCAAATCCTCAAACCAGTGTGGTGTGCATTAATTCGAGGGCTTCAGCTCGTCCACTTGGGACTATTCTTGATGTGGAACGTGTTTTTGAAAAAGCGTGCTCGCCAATTCCACGTGGGTCCACGACAACCAGAGAAAAGCATCACAGGGGGCTGATCGGCAGTTATTTTTGGTGTTTCCCATTAATCACAGAGAGCAGTTTGCTCATTCTTCAACTGATTAATTCAAATTTCCTCACAGCTACATTTCAGGTTCTACTCCAGAATAAAAAAGAAGTGAAAGGGTAAAATGGTTGGGACTAATGAGTAATAATAATAAAAATGGACCAGTAGCTATTCTTACTTGTCCTAAAAATCAGTACTTTAATGAATATGTACAAATATATAATTTTTCCCTAATGCAATTAGTTGGTTACTATTTTCATCTCCAGAGTGTCTATAAACATGCTTATGCTGCCTTATGAAGACCTTAATGTTGACTCTCACCACACCCATGATACACACGCCATCATTGGGCTAAGCTCATGTCTGGACTAGATCATGGGAGAACAGAGATTTTCAACCCTACCCACCAAATGAAACATGTGGGAATACTCCAAAATCTGCACGCCATGTTAGCTTCTGCATGCACCATCCGGCGTCAATCCCAATACAACGTGAATAACTGGAGAGTTTGGATGAAGCAGAATTTGGAGCAACAAATTTCTGTTTATCGGAAACTCGGCGGCAGTTTGAAAGATCCCAGATTACTGTGATCTCTAACCCCAGGAGCAACATAACAGCAGTTCCTGGGGAACAGGAGGCTTCCACACTGTGGTGAGCAAAGGGACATTTGTGCTCCACAGTGATTACACAGACAGAGTAATCACATTCTCTCACTCCCAAATGTTCCCAACATATCTCCCATCTGGTCTCTCTCATCTGTTAAAAACAAAAGATTTCATCATTTTCCATTCCAGCGAACACACACACACACACACACACACGCACACACACACACGCACACACACGTACAATTTCTGAAAATTTCAATGATAATGAGTCCAAAAGGCCACAGAACACAATAAAATTGCCGCTGTGAATTAAAGACACGGCTCTCTGGTGACCTTACCTGCGCTCACAGTGATGGCTTCAATGAACTGGTCTCTCCAACTGTTGGTGCCCACCAACAGAGCCAGGTTGGTTTTCTTGATCAGTTTGTCCACCGTGTTCTGCAGAGAGGGACGGAGAATCAGTGGTGTCAATCTAGAGATGAAGAAGTCTTTATTTCATTCAGAATACAGCATCAGCCCATTAATTCATGACTGCATCTGGTGGGGGAAAGGAATCGGGGCTTTCATGATAAAAACAGACCTCCGTAACATGCAGGCATGTAAAAATACGAGTCGCTTTATGCTGTTTATATGAAAACGCCTAGGCTGTCAGGAATGTACACATGCATCTAATGCTGCGCCTCCTTCTTATTGTCAGCTGCAGGATTCTGCTACGGCCTCATACCACTCAGGATTCTGGATACAAAGTGGATTAGTGGGATTGACTTTTATTCTAAAGGGTTGATGCATCCTACAACATCCTCAGACTGAAGGGGAGAAAACTCATCCTGCTTTTAGCAGAAAAGAGTTCTGTTAACAATCAGAATAGTGATTCATCAATCATTTACCTTTTCAACATGGCTTCCTGTGTGAGCCGCGATTAACCTGCCTCCTGTGTTTGTGTGTGTGTGTGTGTAGCCTCTCCACCACTCGCTGCCAGATTGCTTTGTTAGCCACTCGGGGTTGACTCCTTCAGCTGTACCACACATGTGATTCTCGTTTGCCACCACTCAGCGTTGAATTGTTGGGTGCACACTTCTCCTTCAGGGCTACCTCAGCCTTTGTTACCTGCTCCAGCAGCCCCACTTATCTGCTAACCATGCACCCTGAACCCATTGTTACAAAATAAATGGCGTCACATCTCTGGTTTGACCCACTGACTCATCTAATTCCCCTCTTCTTTAAAAGGAAAGAACCAAAACACACACACACATGCGCACACATGCACACACACACACACACGCGCACACACAGTTTTTTTTTCTCTTCCTCCGAGGAAACAGGGGATGCATAAGTGTTGAATTCAGCTTCAGGGTGTAAATATATTTATGACACACATTCAGTGCCACCACTACTGGTGGTATAATCCCAGGACATCCCAGAATATGCACATAACACTGCGGTACTTTAATCTGAGGTGACGCAACTCTGCTCCTCAGGCTTGTGCAGTATAAGACAGTGCAGCAATTCATCATATTTCCAGACTTCTAAACAGTGGTGAATGCATCCGCCATTTTGTGACTGAGCTTAATGTATATTTCGTTCGATTTTGACGCTTTTTGTGAGGGGATCAAATCTTTTTGACAAGTATGGGATGTGAGGCGTTTTAGGGTGACGTCACTGCGGCTTGCTCAGCTTACAGCTGTACTCGTGTCTCATAGAATTTGTACTCTTTAGCAGCTCCATTTTCTCCCTAAATTAACACATTTGTTGTTGGAAAATCTACCATTTTTATCATGTTTCACCCAGCTTTGTAAATATGTAAAGTGTTCCATTTGCATCAGTAATACATCTAACACTGCTAATTCATTATCAAATCACAGCCAGGAATTTTCTAAGCTGCTGAGAATTCTCACATTTATCACAGAGCAACGCCAGTAAATGCCAGTTAACTTAAACTTTCATTTCTCTGTGGACCGGCTGCAATTAAACTTGATTTTACAGCAAACTTGTTCAACTATGATCTGTTACATCAGGCACTCTTATGCAGTCGCAGCACTTCAGATGCAACTATAGGATCCAGCTACATACACACACACGCACGCACACACAGACAAATTTACCAAACTACTTGATAAAATGCAGCTGTCAAGTGCCAGGCTATTACAGGCTGTCATTAAGGGTCTGAGTGAGCATGTAGGTGGAGGAGCAGCAGAGACTGTTCACAAGAACCCACAGTGCACGTATAAAAATGCAGCATGGATGGTGATTACATCCAGGCTTGTCTTAAGCGCCTGTGTGGGGGTGGGACAACGATGGTGTACATAATGATTCCGCAATTAAATCCCATATGCACCAGATTTGTGGGTTAGTATTTGCATGTTTTTCACAGCACCAGTAAAATATACAACTAAAAGTATGGAGCAGTATCTAGAGACAGATACTCCCTTCACTGTTGCTGTGGATTTATTGTGTTTATATGAGACAAAATGGAGAATATATGTATTCAGAACTACAGAATAACACCCCCCACCAACATATAGTCCGGCCTTACCTTGAACTCATATGATTCTTCTATGATGACCTCCAGTTTGACGTGGTCTCCCAGCATGGGGCGGCCCATTTCGGCGATGCGCCGCTCCTCCTCATCTTTCCCTGCCAATGGCTCTTGTTCATCATCTTCTTGCTTCTTGTTTTCATCTAAAGGTTAAAACAGTAAAATAAGATTATTATTATAATCAGAAGTATTAAAAAAAAAAAATTTAAGTGCTGGAAATGGAAAGAAAGTATGAAGTCCAGACCAGACACAAGCCCATGCAAAGGATTGACAGCAGTGTTGCCTGTGTTCATCTATATTTTTAATGATACAAATAACAACAGAGGGCAGCTTCTGCTTAAACCACTGATGTTTTTGTCTATAAAGTATCTTTTGTAGTCTTGCTGGTAAATGTGTGAAGCTTCAGACAAGCAGATGTTCTTATTTTGGCTTCATGAATAAACGTGATGTTTTTAAATCATCAAACCATCTGCTGCATCAGCAGCAGCCCTCTGTTCAGACTCTTTCCAAATCATTTGATCCTTTACTCTTAATGAATCTGCTGTGATTTATTAACCCCCGTGATGTTAGCAGTGTTGCTACTTGAGAGGCTGCACAGGTCCCACTGTCATCAAAACACACTAACAGATGAACTTACACGTTTACAAATATTGTCCTACAAGAAAAAGGTTAAGATAAATCACGTCTTATATCCTGTACATAATCACATGTTCATATTTATTAATATACACACTTTGTTGTTGATTCCAGTCATTGGCTGACAGGTTAAAGGTCAAATATACAGTAAAATTCAACCAGAAAATGGGAAGGGTACAGTTGACGTGACACATCCTGGCAGCTTTTTAAAACATGACTCAATTAAATGAGTAATTACTTCATGAACTACCACATGGTGTTGGTATTAAATGAAAAGATGATGAAAGGAACTGTAATACATATATATTTTGCTGTGTTTTCCAGTGAAAGAAGTTTTCCCATTCTCATTTTCCTTCATCATGTGTGACATTTGAGAGTCCTTGAGGGGAACGTGGGGTGGAAACAAAGAGAGTGGGAACATAGGGAAGAACAGAGAGCTGCTACGGTCGAATTCTCCACAGGGGAACGCTTATCAACGCTCCTGCCATCCATTATATTGCACTGCATTGTGGTTGTGCATTAGGCCATCGAGCATTGGTTCCCCTCACTTGACTTACAGCACTGAGCTTATAGCTCACACACGGACGCATGGAACTTCTGTCAGGATCATTTTCACTTCATCGTCACTGAGAGGCACATCCTGAGATGTTTTTTATGCACATCTGGAGTGTTCACCTCCAGATTTGGCGGTTATTATTTGCACCTGTGGCAGTGAAGCCCACAAGTGCTCGGTTACAGGTGTTCATTTGCCCATGTTTGGTTTGCTAAACATAAATTGTAATTAATAACCTTAGTTCCTCAAATACAAGCACAAACACACATGCACAGTGTTGAAACCCCGAAATGGTGATTAAATAGATTCAATTAGCAATCCTCATGTGGGATGTAGATGACCGGGCAGCCCTTCCCTCCTGACAGAGGTTGCATATTGCATGGCAAAAGCTGGCTTCCTGTCAGAGCTGCAGATTGGACCGTTGATCATTTAGAATTGTTCTCCTCCTACTGTCAAAGAAAATGCTTTGCAGTTATGGCACTTAGACAGTAAAACTATTGAATGTGAAATTAGCATGAATGGATCATTAAAGCCGTTCAAATTCATTCCTTTGAATAAGAAAAATTCATTATTTTCACCCAACTGGGTAATTGGATTTCTTTACTCCATTTTAGCACATGCGTGCATTTTATTCTACGTATGTTGAATCTTTAAATTGATCGTTTGATACTTAATGTTATCTTCAGACCCCTCTCCAGAATTCGTACTCTTTTAGAGCTCTATTATTTTGTATTCATTTCGCATTTCTATTAGCTCTATTTAAAATTCAGGAGTAGCACGTCGCCAACACCCAGTTGTTTCACTGCAGTCCTGGTTTGATGCAATTGGTTTGGTTTAAAATGGGAAGGTGGGGACAGCCCCCAGTAGATGATTACACACCTCTGTGCACACATTTGGGCCATTTATCTTTATTCATAGTTGATGTTTGGGTCAGAGATGATGGGTGGCTGTGGCTCAGGAGGGAGAGCTGCCAGAGGTCAGAAAGTCAGTGATTTGTCCCCTGACCTATATGTTCTACTGTCCTTGAGCAAGACACTGAACTCCAGATTACTTTCAAAGATTGCCCCATCTGTGAAGCTTGACCATTTGACTTTGTCAAGAAACTATAGACATTTAAAGTCTTGATCTAAAAAAAGTTATGTGAAATGTATTTTAACAGTGTGACATTAGAATGCTGGTATGAAACGTGAGTTTCAGTCTGGATATATGTGGCTATATGTGGCTAGAGTTTGAGTAGCATGTGAGGATTTCACACCCTGTCATAGCTTAGCTGAGTCCCTGGCCTCATGAAGTGACTGAAATTGGCATGCAGGGGATAAACGATGGGATCTTAAAGGAAATAAGAACAGTAAAGGGGGGGGGGGGATTTTTTACTCACTGTCATCTATGATAGATGTGAGTTCCATCGTGTGAGGGAAAGGGAGACATGAAGGAGCAGAAAAAAGTATGTAAGAGAAGAGGCGGCACATATAGACGAGGGGAAGAGCAGAGGGGAGAGATTTCTGTACTGTGTCAAAAAGGTGATGAGCAGCTGGAAGGAAAGAGTCGGGGGAGACAGGAGAGGACATGTCTTACAGTACGGCTGATGCAGCGTGCAAAAGGAGGGGGACAAAGAATAGCTGTCACACACTGTGAGTCCCATTAGGAGGAGACAAGTGAACATTTTATCCAGTCAAGTATGAGAAAGGGACAGAATGAGTTTAATTTTCGAAAACAGACAATACGGTTTAGGGGATTGGCAGGAGAAGGAGATGGATGGTGAAATTACTAGATTAAGACATCAGAGGAGAGCATCAGGATGACAGCGCTGGAATAAAACACATTTTCAGGGAACATTCATGCATTGGTTTTTCCCACTTTTTTTAAAATGGGTAGAATGGCCAGGTCTAACATCTCACGCTTTCCTCACATCTGTGCATCTGCACACACATCAAGTCTTTATTGATTCAAGCTCATCAGCCATGACCACGAAGAGGGTCAGAGACACAAGGATGTGCTGAAATAAGGGAAGATGAGCTGGAAATGAATGTTGAGGGTGCGGCTTCTACAAATATCACCAGGGAGTAACCTTCAAAGTATGCCTACATTACACTTTTCTGAGACGTTGGTCCTCCAGTGCGATAAGAACATCCTCTACGTTTGAAATATCTGTACGCACAGATATGTTAGGTGCCGCTAGAGTCCACATCAACAATGTGTCAAGTACAAAAAACAAGAACGCAACAGTCTGCCATGACCTCAACAAGACAGGTCACTAAAAATCTGCCCAGTTTTTCCAAATGGTGGACAAAGATGACCTGGGTCAAAAATCAGCATTCTATAGTGAATGCGAAGCCCTCATCATAGACAATAAGCTTCTTTTCCAATTAAGGGATGACTATCGGACCACTTTCAATGGGGTTTCCTTTTCAGTGGCTGTGCCTATAAATAATGATGTTAACTGATAAAAATAAATGCATTTATCTTTAAAGCGTGCTGATGGTACTTACAGTAGCACATTATTGTAATAATCATGCCAATAAATCAATGTATTATGTTTTATAGTTTGTACTAACTGATGAGTGAATGAACACTCATTCAAATTGGAAACATACACTGTATTTATATTGATTAATAATGTATACATGATCATCAATTATTAAAAATTACCCTCTGATGAGACATTATTCAACATGCACAGTCTCACATCTCTAAAATCCATCCATCCATCCATCCATCCATCCATCCATCCATCCATCCATCCATCCATCCATCCATCCATCCATCCATCCAAATGATTCTCTTCTTGTCATGGATATCCAAACACAGAGCAGATGAAAAGAAAAGGTTGTTGTTGTTGTTAGAGATACATGTGTGGCCACCTGATGCAGTTTATGTTATACTACAGCATGTTTAAATACTGCCTGTGATTGATACTGGGTGTTAGTTTAATCAGACATGGGGTCATTTCCCTCTGCAGGGTGTGTGTGTTTTCAGCTGTTGTTTTTTTCTTTCTGTTCCCTTCCAGCACTGTTCCCCCCTCACTCTGCTTTGGCTGCCACCCGTCGCAGCTTCACGGGCAGCAGCGGACTATCTTCTGCCTCCCACTGCCCCAGAGCTCCTCTGCTTTCAGTCCAGCTCATATCACACTCTCATAGAGAACCCTCAAGTCCCACTCTTACAGTCAGATGTTCACAGAAAAAATCCACTAAATCCACACTGAAAATGATCAACACTTAGATGATAACTAGAATAGCTGCAGATCTTAAATAAAAACAACTGCACACTTTAAAAACATAAACTGGAACCAGCCTATAATTAATTCTAATGGACAGAGCACATTGGCAAATAAACATTTACAGCGATACTGCATCAGACAAAAACAACATATTTATGCAGAACTATTTTAACAGAGAAACAAAGCCTCAGTTTATAAAACAAGCAAATCCGCTGCTGTGTGTGTGTGTGTGTGTCTTCATCTGTGTTTCCCGGAGGTGAGTTTGATCTCCTGACTGTGATAATGTGAGCCCTCTACTTTGATCCCCTCATCACTATAAACACTGCTGATCCCTGGTAAACACACTGGTAGCATAGCTGTGTGTGTGTGTGTGTGTGTGTGTGTGTGTGTGTGTGTGTGTGTGTGTGTGTGTGTGTGTGTAAAGTGTTTTTTTAAGGCATTAAAAGACACTGTTGTGTGCTTGGCTCACAATTATTTTAGCTTAAATTAACATAAAGGTGAAATAAAATGAAATTAAAAGTCCAATATCAAATATTACAAGTTATTACTTTTGGAAGGTGTCTAATTATTTAGACTTTAGGTCTTATATTAAATACAGTTGAGGAAGCCTGTACAATAGCTTGTATAAAGCACAGTTTGATTTTCTATTCAGTGTTGCAGGAAGTTATTGATTTCTGAACCCTCCAGGGGTTGTAACAGGGTGGAAATGTGAAAACACCTCAGCACACCATGACACCTACAGCACAACAGTTGCAGGTAGACCTCACATTGAAGGCACTGAAACTTAAGACACCATCACAAAAACAGGACTCTAATGCTACATTTTTTATATGTACCTACAAGTAAATACATTATATCGGAGGAATATTTCACTCAGGTCAGAAAGAAGAGGGGAAGAAGGTAAAATGAAAGATTCCCACTGAGTTTTCTGTACAGAAAAGTACAAAAAAGGAATCAGAAGTGCAGAAGGGAGCAGCAGAATCACTCCAGTGCTTGTTGAACCCGAGTCCCCCATCAACAGGCCTGTATAAACAAGAGCGATTGGGGAGCAGCTCTGTATTTTGTCACTTGAGTTATGATATAAGAGCAGCTGCTTTCCTGATTTCATTTCAGTTTTCTTGCTTTGTTGCCAGTTGTAAAGTGCTCTTTCCTTTGGCAGCCTCAGTCTACTCTTGTCTAGCCCATCAGATTAGCACAAAATAAAAATAAACACTAAAGTGGCTCCCTCACCTGCACTGTCTCATTTCACTGTCTCCTTTTTTAGAGATAAGCAACATTGCTGTACACTACTGGAGAAGAGCAAGTAAATAGCTCTTCCTTTATGTTGGTGCTTTGATGATAGTGATTTAGTATTTCATATTAGAATATTTCCTATAGTAGCCCATAATTGAGAATGATTATATGATCAAATTTAAAGAAAGTTCTGTTGGCCTGTTGATTTGGGATTCTGGGTGCCGACTGGTTCTCACACCTGTCTGTTCCTTCCTGCTGCGTCTCCACTGGGGGCTGTCAAGTAGAAGGTAGAAGGAGGACTGCTTATTGTACTCCTCCCGGTCTAAGATCCTAATGGTTATGGTCTTCCTGTATCAGACACACACGTACACACATAGAGGAGATGAATACATGCATGGTCAACAAGCAACAGGGCAAGGTATGAAATCACACACACACACACGCATGCACACGCGCACACACACAAGCGGGAGTGGTGGTTGTGGTGGGATGAGATGGACCACGACCTGCTGCCAGAGGCATCGGGAGGAATCGTTGAAAGACATGAAAATGTCCTCCAGGTAGATTCTCTGTAAACATGCAGCCTCAGTGTCAGTTCTGTCACAGCGTCGTGACGACCAGCAGCTTTCTGACCTTTGTTGTTGCTCTCCACCAGGTGAGGCTCTCCGATCTCTATGTAGAAGGCTTTGTTCTTCTCATACTCTTCATCGTCGATTATTTTCACCTTGATGGTTTTGCTGAGGAAGAGGAGGAGGAGTACCAAAGCAGAAACAGGGAGGAAAAAGGGAGGAGGGCAGAAACAGTAAAGAAAAAGACAGGTTGGAAACAGGAAATCTAAGAGGAAATACAGCCAAGCAGCATCCAGGATTCCCATAAGGGACTAAATCTCTAAATATCGTGTGATCCTGACAGATCCTGTTTTACAGTATCTCTTTTCTGAAACAGCACAGCACAGGTTTAAGATTTTGTTTGCATAGCAGAAACAGAAGTAATTTTGCATTAATTTAATTATAATTAATTAACACATCAGCGGCTGAATTAGGTGGAGAGCGAGCATGAGTGTTCTGAATGCAGACAACCTGCAGTTTATGCACAACAGCACCAACAGGGAGCATTGTGTTCAACAGGGAGCATTGTGTTCACAATGCGCCACTGATGCTTTGGATTCGAGTTTGCAGACTGTAGCATCTGGGAGAAGATGAGGAGCCTCTCCTTCAAATCTGCATTCAAAACCTCCCATTTTTAAGATGGTGCTCTATCCTAAATTAAATGAGCCCTGAAAATCTTGCTTTGTATTTCAAACAACTGGATTGGTGGCGATATGAGTGTAAATTCATTATAAAACAAATCATTAGACCTGTGCAGTGCAGAAGATTAACTACTTAAAAAGTGCAGAATAATATATAATAAATATATATATGTCTCTTGGGTAAATATAATGTGAACTAACTTTTAAAATTTCATTGATTTATTGTAGTCTTCAAGTCTTCAATATTGGAATAATAACCATCAAGGATGATGTGCAATGGGAATAGAAAAAGCATGAAAACAATAAAGAGGAAGGATGATTTTTAAAGGAGGAGACACAGTAAGCCTGCTGCTGGAACACACACCTTCAATAAACCCTAACAGGACGCAGCAAAGTCAAGCACACTAATCTTCTCCGGCATTGGCTTCATCTACCAGAGGAAAGGAGAAACCAACGTGGACATAAAATTTCAGAAAAGCACCCCCAAAGCTAATTCCATTACAATTGCTGGATGTGTCCTTATGCATGAATCCAAAGCCCGTTCACCATCCCAACATAATGAAATTCATCTGCTCGTCATTGTTGGCAAAATCCAGCCAGCAAACTCGCAACCAATGACCAGGATGAATTGATGTTTGGGTCATAAACAGATCACATCTACTTCTTCAGTGGTCGTTTACTGCACAGCTGTAAACAACTGTCTCAACCGCCAGTCGACAGCGAGGAACCAATGATGTCCTCAAAAGACAAACTGCTCACTGCGTCTATTATAACTGACCAAAACGCTCAGTCATTTGGACAGTTTGTGCCTGAGTGTGGGTGTGCAGGCATTGTGTAAAAAAATAAAATAAAATAATCCATCTGTTTTATTAGAACCAACCAAATCGACCAAATGCAGTTGGGGGAAAGTTAAGCTTTTAAACTGAAATAGCCTGTTGTCCTCAAGCTCTAGGAATATGATATCAAATTTGACTATAATAGTTCTCAAAACGAATTCATTAAGCATGAGTCATTAACCACCATCTAAAATAGAGATATACAAGTTAAGTACAAAAAACACACTTAGGTAGAACAATAGATAAATCAATATAAATTAAATTTGCACTTACAGCCTATTAATGGGTTAACTCACTACACTGGGGATTATTGCATTTATGCATGCACTGTAACAGTAGATGGAAAGCTGTTTTCACCTTCTGGCATGGCAGATGAGAAACAGAAAACTGTCAGTCATTACTCACACACATGCGTGCACACTGCACAAACCTTAGCTGGTGATGATGCCCAAGAAACAATAAAGGGTCTAAATGACCCCTGGAAGGAAGATTAGTGCCACTACTACGACTTGCGATAGTCAGTCTGCTCGTGGTCGGTGGGGAACATGCTACCCATTGGTGTTGTACGCATGGTTCTATCCAGTAAAATGTGCCATGGAATGGCTCCTTCGCCAAATGGGTGTCATTCCAAAGCAGTGGCACGCACTGATTCATGTCGGCCCTAAATCTGTATTAGAGTTCATTCCACAGCAGCCTCATTAATAAAACGCAAAGGTAGCGTCAACGCAGCCACACCTGCGGGTCAAATTGGAACATGGGTGCAAATTTTTCACATGAAGAGATTTTCTTGAACTAATTTCATCACAGATTTTCACAGATGGCAGATTTAAAGAACACAGATGACCTCATGAATAGTCCCACAGGAATAGGATTTGGAGCCGGGCTCCCCCTGGAAAAACAGAATTTATTATGTCTAGCTCCAGACTTCTAACCTATTTTTTTTCTAATGCCTCTCCAAAACCAGGTTCCAAAAATGTTCTATCAGATTTATTTTTACGGAAACATTAACTCTGACCACGGATGGAACGAGAAGATTTAACGCTCCAAAGATCTATGATGACGACAAGGCACTCTGTTTGGAAATGGTGACACTTGAAGCTGGCAAACTGCATAAATGACAACACACGCACGCACACACACACACACACACACGCACGCACGCACACTGTCCCTACAAAGTAGACACGTCATCTCCACCTGCCCTTTCCTGCTTCCACTGTCATGTTTCAGACTTGCAATCTGTGAACACGCAGACACATACGTGCGCCTTCCATCCTCATGACAAACACGCTGGCTGTACAACGCCGTCCCGTTCACATAGCAACCTTGTGTTTGGGTAACCAACAGGGGCGGAGAAGATTGTTTCCAGACAAATGAATGTCTATATATGTGTGTGTGTGTGTGTGTGTGTGTGTGTGTGTGTGTGTGTGTGTGTGTGTGTGTGTGTGTGTGTGTGAGTGTGTGTGTGTGTTTGACAGAGACCACATGCTGTATGCACACAAACTGTGTGAGAAACACTGACATTAAACAGTAGTCATGTTGTTTGTCTGTAGTGTCTCCCTGCGTCTGCATTCAATCTGAGAGTAATCTAAAGATATACAGTAAAGGCAGTGGGGATACTACTGTTTGTACCACCATGTGGGCTTCAGGATCAGTTCAAACTTTATTAAAGAATACACACATGCACACTTGTGTTTTCTGTTCTTGTGTCAACACTTGAAATTATTCCATTACTGTTCTTAGACCTGAACACACCCTTACACATAAGGCATAAGACATACTGGTCCTTAGAAGGATGGAAAAAGCAGCCGCTTCCACAGAGGTGTTATCACACTTACATGACAGTGTTCACAAATGTAGCACACTCACATTCTTCACCACCCTCACGCGAACGTGGCAAAAGATTTTCTACTGTGTGAAATCAGAAATGGGTACAATGCCCTCTGGGGGCCACATATCTGTGACAGAATCCCGGCTACATTATTTCGTAATTGTACACTCGGGTCTCTCTCTCTATCTCTTTCTTGTTTCTGTTTTCAAAACAATCACGCCGACAAACAATCTGCATTTGTTTGGGAAAAAAGAGGCTTTTATAGCTGTGGGAGTTCAGCGACATGATGTGTCCGTTCACACTGACTCTACAAACTCACTAAGAGAGTAAGGTCGATTGTGTGTTGTATCCTGTAAACATCTGTAAACACCATAGCGAATATTTAACACCAACAAAGCACTTTCCCCTTTCTCAAACAGACAGGAAGCCGTAAAACACGACAGGCACCGACGGCACTGGACAGTCACTCCCCTCCCCTCGGCGACGTATTTGGATCGGAAAATCTGAGTTTGGGAACCACCGCTTTATTTTAAGGTTTGAGGGGAAAATGCTGCCCCTCAGCCTGTGTGTGTGTGTGTGTGTGTGTGTGTGTGTGTGTGTGCTGGCCTTTAAGGCTGCGAAGTGATTGTTTGTGTGGAACAGATAGCAACAGATGCTGGTGGGTGGATGTCATTAGCAGACTAAACAAAATAAATGAGATGTGCTGGTGTGTGTCTGGTCTGTGTGTACAGATTTGAAGGTGTGTGTGTTGTGTGTGTGTGTGCAGTGTGTAACACTGTGTGCTGGTAGTTCAATGTACAGGAAACCAAAATTTCTTTGTGAGGCGGCTCCACTTAATGTGACAATAAAAAAATACAGGACATAGATCCTCCTGTAGCAACTCTCGCTGAGTTTTCTTTTAATTTCCAGTTTTATAGTGAAGTAACAGAAAAACCCATGAATGAAGGACATTGAAGCTTTCTTTGTATGCTGAACCTTCTAAAAATACAGTCTCTGCGTTATCTGTGACATCTGATGGTGTACTGATGCTCCCATTGATGAGCGTACTGCAGTGATGTACAGCTGCATCGCTCTCTGAATCGCATGACTGCGCCTTTGATAAAAGATGGCACCTAAAAAGGGGAAATGACAAACTTGTACAGGAAGTAGATTGATCTGTGCGATGACAGCAGTCAGAGTCTCCTGATGCCATTGTAAATGAATGTGGGGAAGCAATGACCAATTACAAAACTACTCCTGAGTCCTAGTTCAAAGCCTGGTGCACTAGGGGCCACAGACCACACATTAAATGTATGCATGTGTATGTGTGTGCTGTATTTGTTAGTTTCTCGAGAACAAAGTTGATAATGATGCTGGCCACTATAGGACATCACAACAATGGATTGTGTGTTCTCCCTCAGCCAGACCTCGTCTAATAAGCTCCAGTCTGCTCAATGACAAACATAATCCTCAGTGCTCAGAAGCTAATGGAAACACTGAAAAAAGGTTAACACACACACACACACACGTGTGCACCTGCGACAGGGGGGCTTAGCCCTTCCACAGTCAAAAGGATGAAAATGACTCTCTAAATGGTTCACATTTGAGTATAAGACTATATAACTGAAAATCAGGGGCTGCTGGAGGAGAACAGACAACTAATCTGTTTAACCTGCAACATCTTTATATTATTGCATATGCAACCACAGCATCAATGTGAAATACCGTTGAACTCATCAGGTTGCTTTTCTTTCTCCTCCTTCACTTCAGTTTCTTGCTTAAATCCAAACAGGGATGTAAAAATAATATTTATACTGAAGGTCATTGATTTTGAAGACATATCTAAAGCACAGGTGTGTGTATGTGGGAGTGTGTCAGACCCTCCTGTTGGATCTCAGTAGAGTTCAATCCCTGCAGGGAGTTTCCCCCGTCCTCTCCATCCCGACCTCCCTCCCATTTGCTCTCCCTCGCTCCTGTCTGCGTTTATCTTGTTAACCTAATAAGGAGATTGGAAAATCCAGGGGAGTCCCTCACACACTTATGCCTGTGCACAAACTGTAAACACACAGCTACAGGAAACATCTTGGAGTAGCTTGTAAATCAGGTCCAGAAAACCAAATTAACTTGTAGCAACTTCCCAGAACTGTTTCTTAAGTGACATCCTTTTTTGGCTGCCTGAAGCTCGCACATGCAGTTGGTGAAAAAAGCTCCCTGAGCAAGTGACCTTGCTTAAAGTCGGTTACCATAACAACCAAAACACTTTTATAAGCTTGGGTGCTGAAAGGACAAAAAATCTGCACAATAATTTGCTCCAAAGATGAATATTTATATCGTCCGCGCCTGTATTTTACCTGCTTTGTTGGTCTTCAAAAAGAGAACCCCAGAATAAATTGCAGATTAGAGATCTTTCAAAACGCCTGCTTGTCCCTGTAAAAGGGCTCCCCGTCGGGTTGCCATGCAGATTCATCATTAGTGTTTCTAATTATTCCAGTCAGGATTAATGGTGAGATGGCCCAGTTGGACAGCTGATACAATGGCGCTGACAAATTAAACACAAACTCAAAAAATCACAGTCAAAACATAGATCTGGGACAGATGTTCCCACAGGTTTGTGTGCGTGTGTGTGTGTGTGTGTGTGTGTGTGTGTGTGTGTGTGCTTTTTTAAAAATAATTCTGACTTGAGGAGACTTTCCAAAACCACCAGCGTCATGTGTCCTTGCATTCCTGCCTGCCTTCCTCACAAAGTGATGACGACTCCTGCAGATATTCTGTGGCGCTTTAACGAGGAAATTGTTTCCATTTGGGGTCTTAGAGTTTCCCACATCACATGTAAATACAATCACAGTCCACCCAATATGAAAATAAAAGTTATATTTATCCATCCAAATTGTAACAGGAAAACTTGAGGAGAGCAGGACACACAGAGACTAAAGGTTACAGTTCTCAGCAAATATTTAGACACAGATCAGGTTTTTCCGGCAGAAATGAATACCATGAGAGTGCTAATGTGCGAGAAACAAAGATAGGCATCAAAGGGTTTCAGAGGGGGGATGTGAATGTTAATCAGCCATTGCTGCTGATCCGGCTGCAGCGCTCCATCATTTCCAGGCTGTTTATGGGCTCTAAGCTCCACAATGGGATCAGCCGTGATGGAGGGCGATGCACGGTCAGGAGGACTGGAGATGCAAATATCCACAAGTGTGAAAATCAAAGCACTTCCACCAACTGAGTCATATCCCCCGCATACATTTATATACATATTTTTATGGATGCCAACTTCCTGCTGAGGAAAGACACATTTACATTTCATATGCTGCCTTTTCAGTCTTATTGTCTATTAACATAATCTTTATTAAACCACAATGCTGGATTTTGCATTGAAATGTAGAGGGCTTTTTTTCCTTTACTGTCAGCTTAACTCTAATATGGCACACACACACACACACACACACACACACACACACACAACACACACACACACACACACACACACAACACACACACACACACACACACACAACATTATGATCAAATTCCAAATCAGCACTTAAAACCATCTGTAGGCAGTACATTGAGATTTGACTAACATGATTACATGTTTCTGTTGCTGGAGAAATTGGGAATTACTGCAAACCTCAGATGTCAAAAGAAGAAGAAAAAGAAAAGAAATCATCTTCTTTTTTAAACAGAGCCTGACGAACGAAGGATTAATTGTCTTAAGATAGATTTTCCCAGGGAGGTTTTCCATGCTGGTTTTTCAACAAATCTCTGCAGTACTTCAGAAACCAGCAGTGTCCTGACATCCAACTGTCCATCCGTCTGTCTGCTACTCTGAGGGTCATGCATGACTCAAACTCAGGTCTCATAAAATGATGCATCCATCTCACGTGTCAACAGCTGTGACTAACTCTTCCCAGAAGTCAAGGAGAGTTACTGTTGGACAGTGAAAGAGCAGGAAGAAAAGCTCTTGGGCTTTAGGATGCTTCTCATGGGACCCCAATAAACTGTTTTACTCCCCATGCTATGAGCTGACATTGACCTTTGACCTCTGCAATCTGTTCCATTCACCTTCAAGCCTAAATTAAGGTTTCTGCCAAACAATGTTGGTTATCCAGGTCAAATGCTGCGGGATTAACAACGAACCACCAAAATCTGGAGACACGCAGCCTCATTCACATATTATTCAAAGGTCGTCTGGTCTATCATAGAAATATGGTGACAATATTTTTTTTCACATTTTTAACTCAGCGATGGTTCAATGCCTCCCAAACCTTCCCAGGTTTCTAAATCAGGGCTGAAAGGGAAATCCAGTGGTTTCTAAGCAGGTGGCTAAATCCTTCTCCTCTTCTTTTGCTCCCTCTAAATTTGCACTTTTCTAGATACAGACTTTTGATTGCTGCGTCGGCGCCTTTCAGAGAAACTCGTTTACTTTCAACCATTTTGTCTTCCCCAGTGTGATTGTTCAGTGTTTGATGTGTGAATGCACCTGCTGGTTTGTGTTTGCTGGTTTTCTTCCTTTCCCCACCTCTCACCCTTTGATTAGACTCTCAATCAGCCCCTTCATGCGCTGTAAGTGTGTGCGAGGCTGCTGGGGCTGTTACAGTCCAGCCAGGTAACAGATTACTGGGATATATGTCATGACAAATACATTCCCTGCACTGGAAAATACATTACATTTAGCTGAAGGTGGTTTAAGGGTATAAAAACACTTGATTTTCCACCTATTAGTGTTGCATCATTGACATTTAGATACGCACTGACTGATTTTTGTTTTTTGCTGTGAAAAACAATTAGACGCCATTCCGTAGGAAAAACCGGGGAGTTATTGCTGGTCACCAGCGTTGAGGCATATGAAGACACGGGTAAAAGCAAACCTGGGTCGGTGCTTAGTCACCGTCACTCTGTCGTCTGCTTGCTCTTTGCAATTCTTTTCCTATAATTCAAAGAGAGGAAAAAGCTCTTGGAGCACTTTTCTCTCACCTTTTGATGACATTTTCTTCACACTCCCAGTTCATTTTTCATTCTCTGCCCTCCTCTTCCTCCTCTTGCTGTACACTATTCTAGCTATGCACTGTCTCTTTTCCTACCTTTTAACACTTTTAGTGACAGTAAGTATCTTTAGTTTATTTCTGGCACAATCCAAGACAGTTCTTTGGTAGCAGTTTACTGTACAGTACAACACCAACTAAATCTTTTACCTGTTGCCATGACAAACATCTTCTGTTCTTTACATCCCTCTTGACAGATATGACTGAAAGGTTGCTTTTTTATCTTTCATCTTATGCTAACTGCTGCCAGTTTTCTTTGAATGTTGTTGGAATGACAAGAAAGAAGAGGCTGGACTGTTGCCACGGCAACATGTGGCCAGCATGGCACGGTCTCCAACATGTTTTAAAGGCTGCTCTATTATTCGGCTGTCAGAGTTGCTTATGTGACTGGAACCTCAAAGAGCAGCAGAAGAGGGTAGAATACACCAGAAACACCCATTAGACCAAAGTCAGAACATCTTCGTCACGCTTCCAACTGAACTTCAAACACTGACACAGATTTGTGATGTTTGTAAGGCATTCGTGTAATGTACTAACATAAATGAAAGTGGGAATACCGGGTAAATGTTCTGTATTTTCCTTTCATCAATGAAACTGTCAGCTCAGTCTCCATTTTAAAGCCCTTTCAAATCTCAATTGGAAATCCTTCCTGGTTAAGTACAGTTGGGGCGAATGGACCAGTAAGCGTATCAATATTTAATTAACAAAGATTCACGGGGTGCTGGATTTATTACCGATCCAGCATTAAAGCCACACAGGCCTGACTTCTTGAAACCTGTAAATTGAATTTATCTTCACACTCATGTCCAAACCAGTTGGTTGACTTTAAGAGTCTGGACAAGGCAGTTTGGTGTTTAAACAAGGCAGATTTGCTGCTGAGAATTCATTTTAAAATCTTTGCACTTCAGTATTTATTGAAAATGACTGCACGGCTCATTCACTTACTAGCCATATATAGCCAATATGTTTACCAATGACCCAGTGAACTCTCTCCATACATGGTTGTGTAAGCTGTTCCACAAATGTATACAGTTGTCGGCGGGGCCACACAGGCTTCGGGGCCACGCTGGACAGTAGGGAGAAGATAAATAAACACTTCTCCTTGTATTCACTTTGGCATCTTTTCAGCTGCATGTAGTGCAGCTAGCTAACAGACATTCATATGGCTCCGACTGTCAACACCGTTAAGTCTCCTGATTGATGCACTTTTTTTCACATGTTTAACCTTTTGCATTGAAAGAGAACATGCATGTGGACTGTGGGAGGCAGAGCGACCTTCTTCTTATCTGATATAACAGTTTGTTCCTGCTCAGTTTTGTGGCCTTTGTCACATGCTATGTTACGCTAAAATTAACTGAAGTTCCTTTTATGTGGAACTCATCCTTGCAGCCCATTATCTGGAGTTCCATCTCTTCCACTGCTGCCAGTAACATGGAACAGACAGTCCCGGGGTCAGGGACTTGTTGCGTGTGACGCAGAAATATAGTCTAAATGTTTGCAGCTCTTTGATGCTGTCAGATGAAGTGAAATCTCTCCCTAAACCCGAGCCGCTCCCGTGCACTCACAAAAAAATACACACTAATGCCCACATGAAGACATGAAACAGACCTGGCTACACTCTAAACAATAGAGAGTCTGGGTCTAAAAATGGTAAAGGAGCTTTTGTTTGGGCTTTCTGCACATTAAGTAGACACACTGACAAATTCTTATCGCGCAGATAAAACAGAACTCTTAAGCACGCGCCACCATTCCTACAAACACATTTATGGAAGAGAAGAACAGGTAATCAGATAAGGACAGGAAGGAGGATAGGAGCAGAGTTGAGACAGAAGGGCCGTGATGCGCTTGGTGTTCCCCTGCAAGAAACAATAACTATCAATTCTGTCTGAGAGAGAGAGAAAGAGAGAGAGAGAGAGAGAGAGAGAGAGAGAGAGAGAGAGAAAGAGCCTTGTAACAAGAGTGAGATAGTGAGATTAAAAGAAAACTTGCTGAAATGAGCTGAGCACAGTGCGCTTAAAGAGTTCCTATAGGAGTACCCTGGCTGAACGGGGTCAGGGGGAGGTCAGCTAGTCAGACGCAGGGAATTGGTCATCATTAGTGACACGTTTACAATAGAGCAACATGAAGGAAGTCCTTCAAAAGAGTGACTGAGCCTTCTGCATTAGGAAGAAAATAATTGAGGACTCATCATAAAGACTTTCTTTGAGCCCTCCATGGCTGATTTAAATTAAAATATCATTAAGATTCCCGCAAGTCAGCCGTGCAAAATACCAAAAGCCTGAGATAATGCTGATCTGGGAAGAGGAAAAAAGAGATGGAGAAGGCTGAGGAAAGACATTTAACAGTTTACCAGGTCGGCAGTAATCCTCCTCTCTGCTACTCCAGCTTCAAATGGAAACAAGTTGTTTGGGAGTTGCTTAACTACGCTTGACAGCAGCTCTGTCGGTGTTGGGCAGAAACCTCGCAAAGGAAACTCATGTGGCACATATCAGTCCCGAACACCATGTGAAAGGATTTATTTTACCTGGTCAAGGGATTTGGCTGCGGGTTTCGCTTGTATGAGGCTCTAATCTGACATGCAGCTCTGTGAAGGTCAGGCTCCAGCAGCTCTGCTGAGCAGCACAGGAAGCTGCGGCTGCTTTTCAATGCAACGGAAATAAAAACGCAACCTGTAACAATGACGAAGATCTCAATCAGCTCATTGGGATTGTCTGCTGGTCCTCCAGCTGAATGAGGTGGGGACACTCGAATGGGTGACACCATCATTAGGATTTATTCCGATGACTGGATATCAGGTTCGCTGATTTTCCACTCTCGCCTCACAGATTATTTCACCCTGGCTGATAATACTGTGAGATCATCATCTGAGGATCTCTGCTATTAACTTGATCCGTATACCCTCAAAATACATAAAAACTGTCACACAAGACGTCGTCCAACCAGCCAGGTGACGCTGCTTGACTTGCTCGCAGCATTTCCTCCTCTTATGTAGTTGACCATCCGGGCGTGATGAGACATTGATTGAGTGTTGCCATTGAAGCTGTCTGACCCGCTCAGTAGTCACAGGGGACCACAGTACACGTGTGTGTGCGTCATTCTCTCTTAAAACAGTCGCTAAAACTGCCTGCTCAGCGAAAGACCCTCAAAGAAAAGGCAGTCGATAGAAATAAAAGTAAATCCCAGCTGGAGGCTCCAGCGTGACTCTTCACTGAATGTCAGTCCTGACAGGAAGTTCATTCCTGCAGCGGCCAACACTAATAGATTAGCTTTTGTATTGATCCGGAACCATCTTTGGCGTTGAATTGATGAAGCTGGCTGGGCTTCGCTTCGTCATTTACATCAAAATTGGATTCACCCAGTAAAGATCAATTGTGGATTCGGATTTTTAAGATCTTGTCTTCCATGAATCAACATTATCAGAAAAGGCTGCAGATGCAGTGCTGATGCTCTGTGAGCATAAATGGGCACCAGGCAGTAGAATTTGAACACCTGCATTTTTTTTTCAGGATTCTCTGAAACCAAAAGACTGTGACGACTCGCTACAGGCTAGCATGGGCCTCGTCCGAACCTTCAGCTTCCACCCACTCACACACTCTGCATGTCTCATCTCCAGAATAACAGCATCATCATTCCGTGACAGTGACGGCTCTGTGTTGTGACAAACTGCTCTCTTTGCCCCTGATGTCGCAGGACACCTGTCAATCAAACCCTGACACCTACCTGTAACGCAGGTTGCAGATCCCCGGACAGATTACCATGCAGCGAGAGCCAACTGTCTTGCACCATAACCAGAGCTGTGTCTTACGCAATCATGCCAAGCACATATGAGCTCACATTTCCAGCTTAACACCTGTTAAACACGACATATTTTATCACTTTTCTCTGCGGTATGATAATATTAGCTGGGCTGCGCCACAGAAATATGCATGTGCATTAGAGCAGGATGCTGTGCATATGCATGAAACCAGCTGCCATCACAGTATAGGTGGCTCTGTTATGTGTACATAACGTCTTCGTCTGCTGGAAAAAAGTTTGCTCTGTTTAATAATAAATTCCATAATTGCTCTGGAAATTGAACTCAATAGAGAAGATGCAGCAAAGGCAGCCAGGATGTTTCAGTGGTAGATGTCATTGAGGCTCTGCTAAACTTTTACCATGTTGATGTAAAGGTTGGGTTTCTACACCCTTAATCACCCTGAAACCTGATCACCATGAAAGATGGTGACACTGGAATACAGTCCCTTTATGTGATTGTGAGCAAACTTCCACAAAAGGATGGATTTAGATCCAATGGTTGTGTTGATGGACTCCAACATTGTTTTTTAATTATGTTGCAATATTAATTGATTAACAGCAGAGGGGGCAATACCTGTATCACAGTCGGAAACGTTCGTGTGTGTCCAGATAGGATTAAATCAAAAAGGAGAAAAACTTTTTCACGTTTCTGTACATAAAACTGCACCTGTGTGTCTATGCTCCATATGCATGCACTCTTCATTATCTATTCACATCTTTACAAGTTTTTTTTCTTACATTTTACACCTTCAAAGACCGTAGCTATAACATTATGGTTACACATGCAAGGTTCCAAACCAGAGGCAACAACTACAATGCTCTCTACCCAGACAGACACACACAGACACATAAAAAAAGGCCACAGTGCAGACTCACACGCTATCATTGTTTTCCGGGCACAGAGGCATCAGTGGCATCAGGCCTCTTAGAATAGAACTGCTGAGGTTTCAGAGGGGAAACATGAGCAGATTTTGGAGCAGAGTAATGGACCTGTGTGTCTGGATCTACACACACCAGAGGTTTCATTACAAAAATCACATCTGTGGTTGGCAGCAGCTCCGGCCCCAGGGACCGAGCAGTGGCCACTGAGGCACCCTTCAATGACATCTGTGTACCTTTGTGGAACTGTGCATGAATGTGAAGTGGATAATCCTTCAGAAAAGCTGCTCTGCCCAAAAGAATAGGAACAGCGTTAAAAAATAGCAACTCATTCCATCTTGAAATTAGAACATGCGGGTTGCTCTGGAATTTGTGTGTCATCTTGATAATGACGATCTTAACAATTTCCAGGATAAAGCCAGATGCACGGAGGCTGGCGGTCTGTTTAGGCCACCTCCGGGTTAAAAACCCGATTATCTGCTGACATTTGATGCTTTATTATGGGACTCTGGCTGCTGAGGCTTTACTGGTGGGGGATCAGTGACCTCCAGACTGGACTTACCGGATCTGGAAAGACCTGTGGGACACACACCCACCCACATACACGCGCACACACACACACAGCCAACAAGGTCGAATTCCTCGTTATTAATGAGGGTGGGGGCACATGGAAGGTGCAGAAAGCAGAGACTCACTTATGCATGTCAGGTACATGATTGGATCATGTAAACACACACACACACACACACACACACACAGATCTGTCAGGCCTGCCTGTTACTGGATTCCTCATTGGTTTGGATTTTTAGTGGTTTAGATGCTAACGGTGTTGTACAAATAGGGGGTCTACCATTTCTCCTCGGTGACCCCAGCTGTGCTTTGACCTTTAAAAAACAGCAGACAGTATTTACAGCACTGTGAGGCTGGTGACCTCTGCCTCCTCTGGCATTTAACAAGCTGGATTCAAGATTTCCTCAGGCTAGGGCGGCCAGCTGAAATAGGAATAAAAAACCAGCTCAGTACAAACAAAATGTGTTCTTTACTCAAAGGCTTCTTCCACACTGACTTATTTTTAGCTGCAGTGGGTGATGAATTCTTTAACACTATTGTCTGTTAAGAGTATGATGGATTTGTGTAGGCTACTTTCATTGTTTTCTCTAAGGCTACATATTTAATATAAGTCACATATTTATAGTGAAATAGAGAGAAATGAAATGCTGTTTACCTTAATTATTTAATGTTTGAACTGTTATTTCTGATAATACAACAGCAGCTATTGGTTGGTAATAAGGTTTTTGTTATTCTTATACTGTTAAATTGTGTTATCTAAGATTAGAATGTTTGATGTCTTAAGTTTCTAAAAAGTCAGGTCATCTTACTTGACACAGATTGTGCGTTGACACCAAATCCCAGTTCCCTAGACCCTGTTAATCACCATTCCAGTGTTTGAAAGTGACAAGTGCAGATTTTGTCCAATACTAATTTATTTTCACTGTCCAGAGTATTAAATGTGACTTGTGGCTAAAGGGACAAAAACATTAGCTCGCGGCTTTTGCTAGTGTTAGCAAATGCGCCTCTTGGGGTGTTAACTGCCTGGATGGCATGAGTGTGAGTGTATTCCTCTAAGTTTGTCTCAGCCTCAAGCTCTGTGATTCATACTGCACATCGGAAGTGAGTCACAAACTGTGTGCACAGTTGGATTTTTCAGAACAAAACACGAGTTTAACTTTCTTTTTCAAACATTGTGAAAAGTGTGACTCAGGTATTATTACATGATGTGGGGAGTTATTGAGATTTTACATATTATGCTTCTATAAGGCGACGGTAAAACTTGATGATATAGAACAATGTTTTGTGAAGAGAAAAACCCCAGAGGATTTGTAGGATTTCATTTGAGTTTCTAATATTTTTAAGGTGCGCAGACCTGCTCTTTAAGGAAGAGGGAGTCTTAGAAAGATGGGATTTTGGGGGTGAGACAGATGGCCAAGGCAAAGGAAATTTTGTGCTCTAATTTAACAGAGAAAAATTAAGGTATCACTTAGGGTGTGTGTGTGTGTGTGTGTGTGTGTGTGTGTGTGTGTGTCTGTGTGTGTCTGTGTGAGAGAGAGAGCAAGTACAGACATAACAGTCAGCCAGAGAAAAACAAGAGTTAATATTTGCATATCATCGTCTATTATCACTGTTTTATTTCCTGCCAGTGGAATGATTATTATACTCAGACTGTGTTATTTCATGTTCATATGCCACATGAACAATTAACATAGTCGGCGCTCTTAAAACGCTGTTGCTTTTCTCACCAACTGCCAACTGTGCAGCAGCGTGTTGCTTATTAGTCTCTCCGTACGACTGGGAATTCTCTCCATTGTCGGCGCTGTCGGGTATCAAATGCACGGTAACTCACCCACAGAGTCCTTGTTATTTTTTTTTACTCGGAAGAAAAAACACAAATATAAAGGATAAAACAACATGATGGAATACTACCTCAGGCTGTGACGGCCCAATCAAATGTTTTCTCAGTTTGTGTGAAATATCATGTAATCCATCCTTGAAAATATTCTGCCGCAGAACAGGATCTGCTTATTTTCACCGTTATAAGTAACCCTTCGTGTGTGCGCATGTGTATGTAACTCATAAGGGCCGGATTTATCTCCAACTCGGGCCACATTTTTCTGCCATGTTTCAGCGGTTTTTGTTCCAGGCGTCCTAAAGGAAAATTTTAACCCCAATCCGTCAGAGCAGATGCAGCGCAGGTCCTCCAAAGAGTGCGGCTTCAGAAGCAGCCCGAGCGGAGCTTTTCCTCCGCACAGCTACAGCAGGCTTACAGCGAGCTGTTTGATGTCCTCCTTAACATCTGAAACAATGCTTTGTGTTTACATAATGCTTCAAACGGAAAACTGTGGGCACACGCTCCTCTCTATTACTTTAAATAACTGAGAGTGTTTACAGGAGCAGAGACGTTGTTTAGTACCGGCCAGTTTGGTGAAGTTATATTTTTGATGAGTAAAAGGCAATTGTTTCTGGGATTAATTTGTTTGATGCGAACTGACCAATCCTTCCATTCTAAAACTCTGCCCAGAGGCTCCTGCTTCATCTGTTGATCCTCTAAACTTCTTTTCTCCCCCGATGATTTTGTTTGCAAACACGCCACCTTCTAGTCGAACCTGCGGTTCCGACAGGATCTGGACTGGGTAAATGTTTTAAATATCACTCTTGTTCGGTCATTCTTTCGCTTACATCCTGGGCCATTGCCACGCCCACGTGCAGCTGAACGCCACTCTGGGAACTCACACAGATGAGAACAGTTCTGAGGAAATCCATTTTCCTTCCATTAATGAGTGGTCTGTTCACATAGTCATAAAGAGTCAAAGATGTTTGTCTGTGTGTGTGTGTGTTGTGTGTGTGTGTGTGTGTGCGTGTGTGTGTGTGCATGTGTTACACTACAGTACCACAGTAACAGTCAGAATCAGTCATGTCGCTTAGTCTAAACATGAAAACTTTTGACTTTCCTGATCGTGTGTGTGTGCGTGTGTGTGTGTGTGTGTGTGTGTGTGCACATATGCGTGTGTGTTTCTGTCATATGGATCATGTTAAAGAACTTGAAATGTTACCAGCACTGTCATGCACATGCAAACATCCACAGGAAGAGGACATAAGGGCAGATTTTATATGACATGTGGTGTATTTATATTTCATTCAGTGGAAGATTTCCTGTTTAACTCTAGCTTTCACCCACCCTTATGTGAATGTGTATGGGTGTGTGTGTATGCATGTATATGTGTAAATGTGTGTGTGTATGTATGCATTAAATTTGATTTTATGTCATAATGAGGGCAGCAGCGCTAGAAAAACATCCTTATTTTATGTCTGTTAACATGGTGGCTTTCAATCCACTTCCATGGTAGAAGAGTGAAAAACCAATGATACCAACGTGCACTGTACAAAGCCAGTTAAATGTGCACAGACAGCATTGTGCATTATGCTTGAACAACTTCAAAGAAAGGAAGATTTTAACAGTATAATTTTCACAATTTCCACTTAAATCCTGAAAAAAGAGAAAAGGGGGAGCCTGCCAGTAAGGTACTTTTGAGAGCCTCAGCATGCTGCGTTCGTGATCATGAGTTAGGGTAGGAATATATAATATTAATGGTTCCTAATGGAGTGTTGCAGCAGCTCTACATCAAAGCAGAGCTGTTTGGAGCAAGAGGCAAAGCTCCTCAAACAGAGGAGCACAAAGCACTGACTGCAGAGCCATGTGTGCACGTGTAAGCCTTCATTATTCATGCCTATATGTCATGCAGTTCTGACACGTGCTTTTCATTTTTAAAATGACCTGCAGATTATTACTGTATAATAAACTGTAATCTTAAGGGAAAGCTCCAAAAATTAGTCGTCTGTATTGTATTTGTCTGTGAATCTAAACATTGAGGTCCTGCAAAAGGCCAGAAACCAACTGTTTGTAAAATTGCGCTGCAGCAAAGATGCGCTCTACTTACACAGAAGGCATGTGTGTGTGTGTGTGTGTGTGTGTGTGTGTGTGTGTGTGTGTGTGTATTGAAAGACAACTCTGTGTGTTACTGTAATGACTTGCTCCATTTATTGTCAGTCTCTGTTTGGGCATGATCACCCACGCACTTGTGTGAGTGTGTGTGTGTGTGTGTGTGTGTGAGTGTGTGTGTGTGTGTGTGTGTGTGTGTGTGTGTGTGTGTGGTGTGTGTGTGTGTGTGAACGTGTGTGTGTGAACGTGTGTGTGTGTGTGCGTGAAAGAGTGAGGCAGGTTCGGCAGGGAGAGCCTGAAGTCATGGAAAATATGCAGCTAGTTTACACTACTTCTCTAAACAATGAGAAACTCAGAAGGCAAGTGAGGCGTAGAGCAATCAGGGGACAGGAGGAGGAAAAGAAGAAGGAAAGAAGGAAAAGAGGGTCAGGAAGAAGTAAAAAGGTTCCGTCTCCTACCTGAAGACGATGCATGTGTGTGCGCATGCGCGTTTATGTGTTCGGTTGTGTGCGTGTTTGTGTTTGTGTGAATGTGTATAGGTGTGTGTGTGTGTGTCTGTCTTATTCAGCAGAAAAAGTCAAATGTTGTGTTAACGTTTCCACACATGAAACATGAACTTGTGCGTTTTGGGCACTTCCACCAAGCGAGTTAGTGTTTGTTTAACTAAATATCACCCACTAAAGAAACACACAGTCGTCACGGCAGCAGCAGCACTTCAGAGCAGTGCCTTCTTCAGACTTACACTCGTTCTTATCGTTTATCTAAACCACAGAATATCCTTGGAGAGCCTGAACACAGAATCTTTGTAGAAGAAACTGATTTCAAGGTTCAAATTGGAGAGCAGAGACAAGAGGATAAATTCCTGTTCTTCTCATCACTGAAGAACCCATCTGGGACTGTCCAAACCTGCTGCCCGTCCGCCTGAACAGCCCTCACTGACAACAGCTGACAATCATTCTGTCATGCCATTGGCCAATTAGGATATGGTTGCCATGGCTACAGGCACACACAAGCACTTTCAGTTCTCACCTTCTGACAGTGTCCGCCTACTCACGGCATGGAGAGAGAACTGCAAGGTATTATGAAAAGAGAGATTAGTAGAAACCAGAAATGAAACGTGAACCTAGAAATAACCACACAAGAAGGAGAAAGCATTCGTGCCATAATACTAGAGCCACGTTATCGTGGTGGAGGGATCCAAGGGCCTTACCAACACTAGGAACTATGTTGTCAGTGGCAGTTTGCCCCTGAGAGGGTCAGGCAAAGAACAAAATCTGGGATCAGGGGAACCTGCTGGTCCTGGCAGTCGAGCCAGGGGTCTTTGGCCAAGAAGCCAAGCTGGACTCATAGAACTTTATCTTCAATCCAGGCACAGATAAACAGACAAAGGCAACACCAAATAAATGAATGACTGGGTAAACAGGCCTCGATTGACGGTATCACTCCCGCTGTGACTCCAAACTCCTCAGACGGGAAGAGAGATTTACGCATTGGCTATGGTTTTAGAGTCAAAGGAAATATTCAAAGAATATCCACAACCGCCACCACTTATATTAACTGTATATCTGTCAGAATATCAATACAACACACAGGTACAGGAAGAAGACACTGCCTATAAATTTACATCCACGCTGCAAAACTCAATAAAATACTTCTTAGATTCCAGTGAGATGGACAGAGAGTATCTGTGTCATAGAAAAGGACACCTTGTCAGACACTTCCTATTCCTGGGTCTCATCTAACAGGCTGGAGGTAGAGTATCAAAAGAGAGGAGAAATGGATGGAACAGTGGGGTAATGGGAAAATGAGAAGGCAACCAGTTGGAGATGTTGATGAAGGAAGGATGGCAAGTTCATATTTACAATGAGAATGGAAGGACTGCAACAACTGCAGAAGAGAGAAAGCCAGGGAGGGTCAGCCGGAGGAAGCAGCATAACTGACGGATGGTGAAATAACTGGACGAACAGAGACACATTGAACGAAACATACAGAGAAAAATTAAAGGTGATACAAGACAGAGACATTGTGAAGCCCTGAGGCAAACAGAAGGAGCTAGTCAGAACATTCAGAGAGATGAAACACAAAGATAAGACCTCCATCCTCAGAGACATGGAGGAAAGAAGGAGAGCAGAGCTTCTCTATAGCCTAAGCCATCAATAGTGATTAAGATGGAAAGAGGAATGCAGCCATAGATGTAAACCCAAGCATAACTCAGTGGAAGATACCATTTTAAAAAAGCCATGGGGGGATTGAGGGTTACTCTACACCACATACTGTAGCTATATACAGTACAATATACAATGCACATTTCTCAATGCACTTTTTTACAAATCACTCTGAAAGGGGGAGTAGTATATAGTGTACAGCCTAAAATAAGATTTAACAGCCGAATGGAAGCCTTAGACGTCCCTTCTTTATTGATGACTCTGACATGCTGCCTGTTATTGGAGCGCTTTTTGTGTCTGAATCTACACACCCACCTGTAAACCTTTTTCATAACAATTGAAGCTAACTGTTCTGCATATTAAACTGCATACAATTAACCTTTAAACTCTCCTTATCTGTAACTTCCCTGAACTTTTACTTTGGTGTTGCCGGGCTCCAAAGTGAACACGCACTTGAAGTGTGCTTGGATAACAAAAGCTTAATGACTTGGTAAATGTAAAACACCTCATAAAGCTTTTAACTACGTCACTGGATCCTTTAGGCCTCCAGCACTGTTGACAGTTCAACCAATAAAGCAATAAAAATCACTCTAATAACCTGATGTACAGGTGATTTGTCCTCCAATCCCCCCCTGGTCTGTTAGCATGGCTATAATTAGGCTCTCACTTTTCCTGCTTTTCCCATCTCTACTTTTTAGTATTGGAGCTTCAGACTGGGAATCTAGGCTGAAGAAACAAAATATACAGAAAATCTGTAAAAAGGGAGTTGATGAGTGATGATGTGGCTCAAAAATAATTAATCTATCCTCATAAAAATCCCACCCATGTCAAAAACAGCAGCTTCGATATCTCAAAGCCTGTTTACATTTAGTCCTTCATCACTGATACATGGCTCCACTTCAGAAAATCCTGAACGAAGCCATAAGAAATCAAGAATGATGTGCTGCTTCTCTCTGTGAAAATAGAGATGAACATACCAACGAGGGACACAGAAAAGACAAGAAACTCAAAAGATGTTTTTTTTAAATATTTTTCTATCAATCCCAGTGGACCTGAAGACATTTTAAAGGTATTGCTCTGAAACAGCTCTAAAATAGAAATTGCTGCATGTATGCCTGATGGTCATAGAGTCATCATTTTCTTGAAAAAGTGTGTTGAGCACCTGGACACCATATGCGTGCACCCTAAACTGGGTCACAACATTCATAAAAAACCCACTTGTTCTACGGACAGCCTCCAGAACTATCACTGCGTCAGCACACACGTCCTCACACACCAGCACAGATATGAAATATGAATCTGTAGAGTGGAAGATGAATAAAAGATGACAGGGGAGGTGCTGCTGAGGGACCTGCACTGTCATACGTTACTAAAATCAAAGGATAGCTGGGATTTCCTTTGTCTTGGTGTTTACGGGGACATGTCAGAGAACACCTGGGCTGGAACCCTCAGAGGCATTCTGGCTCTATCTTTAGTGTCTGACCCTCTGCTCTGGTCTTGGCTGTTAGGAAACTTTGCTGTATGTCCAGGTCATTGAAAGACTCTCAAAGTGCTGGAAGGTTACCAAAAATGCTGCAAAACTGTTGAAAATTTCAAAATAAAACAAGGACAGCCTAAAAATCATCAATTTAGAGGGTTTGCTTATCCCTTAATTTTGGCTGTATAAGTCTGCCCTTAGCTGTTTTTTGATGTTTAGTTCTTAATTTTAATCAAAAGCTTGTTCTAAAATTCCACTCCAAGGAGGTTTTACTGGAGACGTCTCCTCCACAACCACTTTAAGGTGACCGCGGCAGGAAAGAAAACTTTTTTAACAGGAAGAAAATACACATCGTACATGACATTACTGAAAGAAACAAGCCGGTCAAGGATTTTCAAAACATTGCTGCTGATAAATAGACTATGTATTCGACAGGCGGATGTGTAAAATTCACCTGGTCAAGAAAGAATTCAGCCGAGTCAAGAGAAGCACGGCGCACTAGAGCTTAAAGTATTATGTCAGATCAGAGCGTAATCCGGCACAGACCTCTCAAATACTATTACATCAGTCAAAACAGCATGTTGACCAAAACAGCCGACTCACTAGGCTCTTTGTGAAGGAGGATATTAAGAGAATTGCCATCTGTTCGACAGAAAGAAATAAGAGGGAAAAGGTGAAGGGTGGAAAAAAGAGAACAAGTCTATAAATAACCTGATTTACATGTTGGTTTTAATTGATTTTATACTAATATTACATCAAACCCAGGAACATCAGGGAAAGTATTGTTGGCATGGAGGAGGGGTGATCTGGAAGAGTGACAGGAGGAAAGATGAACAGAAATTGGCGTGTTTGTGTTTGTGTGTAGGGGGGGAGTGATCTTGGATGAGGGCGATATGCAGTCTTGTAGTGTTTCATGAACGTTAGCTTCAGTCCGTTGGGCACATCTGGTCCTCAGAGAGAAGCTCAGGGCCTCACTGTCTTTTAATGATAACACGAGACACTCCGACCTTACGTAAGCGCTTACAGATGAAGTAGCCCAACGTGAACCCTTGAGGCCAAAGTTATTTTGAATGTTGAGCCGTTTGCTTAACGTGGAGATAATTCTCTTAAAACTAAACATTCTATCTTCAGACATAGGAACTAGATCTCTGGGTATGCTAGTCATATCGGCCGCAGCAAAGTTTTGGACTTAAATACAAGCTCGTGTGTGCTCCACTCTAAAATCTCGCAGCTCAGGTGATGTCGGGCAGTTCAATTCTGTTTATCGTGAGAATGAGCCTGCTGGGCTATTGAACTCAATGAGCATTTTTAAACTGATGTTTAAACACTGGTGTCAACAAGAAACCATTTATTCTTCTTTCTTATGAATTTCTCACTCAAAAAGTTCATAATTTGTATTTGTTTCTCTGAGTTGCAAACTTTTTGACCCCATTGGCAAACACTTTTTCATCCTGACTAATCAGAAGTATACTGTAAATCACAGCTGACATTTTAAAATGTCAGCAGAAGAAGCACATGTGTAATTAAAACGCATTAATAACGGCTGTGTGTTTGTGCCAACCACAAACCACACTTGTCACATGGTTACTAATGTCACGGCTCGACGGAAGAACAAAATGAAACTGACTTTCATGGAATTTCAAGCCTCACAGCTTCCAAGAGACAGATTTAAACCCCCTCCCAGACAGAGTTGAAGGTGAACCACCTGACGATGATGATTATCAGCTCGGTCTGATCTCAGCATGTGCTGTTCCTCTGTTTGTGTGTGATTCAGGGGTAGGATGAGAGAAGCATCAGTCGCAGGCTCATTTCAAGGGCACGGGGTTGTGGCAAGGAACACTCAAGTCAAACTAATGACGAAGGCACCTGAAGCACGGCTGGAGCAGAGCTACAGGCTGTGTGTGGGTGTGTGTGTATGTGTGCATGCATGGCAGATCCGTTCATTCAGGTCATACACGCATCGATAGAGAGGAAGCTGTCGTTTGACTGTTGAAATCCAGCTCACACTCACCATCCTGGTTGTCCGTACAACAGGGTGAGTGATGTGTAACGGCAGGAGGTTCCTGTTTTCGTCCTCTCTTTACCTTCAATTCAACTACTCACCTACAGTGGACTGACCTCATTAAGCCTCTCTGTGGTATGGATCCATGCAAGACCAAGAAAGACCAACCACAGAGTGCAAGTGCTTTTGATCACCCTGGATTGGACTGTTGGGCCACAAAACAGAGCTTGTTAAGGGCTCTACTGGTTGTATGTTGCCCATGACAACAGGGCGACAGTCACTCATCTTCCTTCATCTCTTTCTTCATCCCATTTACTGTCATTCTTTAGGCACGTGACATCTCCAGCTTTTACACACGATTACTACTGCTCATCTGATCCAGTGACGTGACAGGACAGAGGACTATTCAACATCAACACTGTGGGGATTAACGGCACAAACACAAACACACACATGCAGACATACACACATTCCACGTGCCATAGTTGAAGGATGAACTGATGTGCGTACAGAAGTGTGTGTGCACAAATGCATATATGATGAGGCTAATAATTCATCAGCATGTAAATGCAGAGGACAGCCCTGAGTACTGGAATCAAAGAATAAGAGCGAGCGAGAGACACAGTGAGAGAGGATGAGACTTGCAGAAATGTCAGAGAGATTAGTCGAGCGGTGTAGTGGGGCCAGCGAGTGCTGATTCAAGGAAAAACACTAAGATGAAGAAGTTTATGCTGCATTGCAGAAGTTGAGGATGCAGATGAGATGGATGGCAGAGAAGATTATGAAAGGAAAAATTAACAGAATAAAAACGTTGACTGCAAAAGGTTTTTTTTTTTCCTTATTGCACTACTCTATCTCGCTCTTGAAAGGTAAATCAGTCAGGTTTACTACAGCATGAAAAATCATGATCATGCTGCATTGTTGATTTTATTTAAATTAAAATCTTTTTGAACGTTGATTGGTTGATTTCCACTATCATTTGTACCATCTGCAGGAGTAAACATCCATTCAAATTCTCGCTGTCCTGTCTGAAGACTAGCTTTCCTTTCTTCATAGCCACGAGCCAGGTGGTGAACATTCACCCATCTGCAGCAGGTTGGACATTATACAAGAGGAATTATATAAGATGGTGGGGGAGAAGACACAGAAGAATCAAAGCAAGTCAACTCAAAAACATCCCGACAGGACGGTTCAGTAAATTCTTGCATTCTTGTGCAATTTTCTTTGGGACTGTAAAGGTTGAAGAGTGTGTACATGATCTATAAAGATGGAATTAAAAAGATGTTATGCTATTCTGGTTTCTCCAAACACATTTCTCAAAAGCCCTTTAAACTCTTTTCACATAAAGAATGTGAATTTTACCTCTTTCATGAACTGCATGAATGTGCAGATGTGGTAAACATCCTTTACCGTATTGCAGGTCACCTCCATAAAACACTACACGTGTGCATGTGCATGTGTGTGTGCCCTTTTTGTGACACACACACACAATAAATCCCATGATGACATATGTGTTGCATCAGACAGATATGACACAGTTTCATTCATGCCTACACACGCACACACGTGCACGCACACACACAATAATGCTGTGAACCACAGACATACAGGCCCAGAGGAATTTCTACCAGCTGTTGTGGAAAATGCTGCTGTAAAGTAACGACATGGTGCTTCCCCTTGTTATTAGGTGGTTAGCTTGTGGTTAAGAGCAACCAGTGCTGCTGCTGCATTAAAGCAATAGTAACCAGAGGGATTGTAACAGTATTCTAAAGTAAACAATGCAGCTGCAAGAATATTACCAAACCTCAACACTTTGAGTGAAATAATAGTGAAACCATTGCTGGTTATAATAATATATATTGACAATTAAAAGTTGGACAATATTTGTAATTTAACCGCTCTACGGCAGCCATTTTTACATACTGTTGGTTGCTTAGAGCGACCATCATTAATTGCTAACAGAGTGAAGGATTCTAAGTAGGATAGATTGTATCTATCCACGCTCAAAGATCCAGACAGGCACCCACATCACCTCCGGTGTGTGCTATTAATACGAGGATGAACCAGGACGGTAGAACTGGAGAATGGAAGCAGGCCGGTACCTCCTGGGAAATAGATCTCTGCCCCCATTTCAAACAGAATACGACTGGGAAAAATCTGCAGGAATGACCTGCGGGAATAAGGAATGGGGAGTCCACTCACTCTTAGAGAAACCAGACAAGAGCTACTCTAGTTACTGATGCAACCAATTCTCCAGCTTCAGACACAAAAATGATCAAACTTCACTATAGGAAGATGAGGGGAGGTGAATCAACAAAAGAATTGAGCAAGACGTGAACAAGAGTGGAGGGATCGAAGGGTTGAGGTTAAAAGAAAACACACTTGTTGCCCTTCTGTCTCCTGAGGTGTGCATGCATGTGCGTGTGACTGGGACTGTTATGACAGATGCTGTACCACGCTGCTTCCCAGCAGAGGACGAGCTTAAAGTTCATTAGGAAGGGTCTGTTGACATTCAGCCTCTGTTACAAGATGCTCCTAAAACACCCACAGCTGCTGGATGAATAATAAGCACAAAATGGAGCGCTGCTCTTTCTGACGGCCCGAGAAAACAGACGAACCTTGAAACTCCCCATGAGCATCGATATATTAGACTATTCTTTTTCCACGCGTTGGTTACATATCCGTCCAATAACTGATGGCATCTCACTACAACTTTGACTCACACTCCTCACACAAGTTCAGCCGCATTGAATGAGAGATCCTTCAACTGTTTATCTTGATCTATGCGAGTTTAAAGACCCTCAGGAACACAGAAAGATAAAGAGTCTGGGCGTTGTGTGTATTTAATCTTAACCCCTGAAATCTTTTGTAGTTAATGGAAGCAATAGTGTAATTTATTCTGAGAACCACTTGAGAGCCCAGACTCGACCTTCTGACTGCATTATAATAATGAAGTGAAACTCATAATCCATTCATTCTTGAGTCAGTGTGAGGCACAAGGGGCTGTGGTCCGGGACCTGAAACTCATTAAAACACACAGGCATGTATTCAACTGGAACTTAAAAACTATTTTTCTTTAGTTCTCAAAGGTGCTGCAGAGTTTTTCACTCTCTCATACATCTAACAACTGTAGTTCTACCTCTATTCAGTCTTGTTTTGGTCCTTAAAGTTGTAGTTGTGTCTCAGATATACGTATTCAGTTCGCAACACACTGAGGGTGATAAGAGTGCAGGGGGAGCTGCGGCCCATTATTGATTCCCAGTTTCGATCCACATCGTGCATCCAGGAGAGATGAGGAAGTGAATGAGGACCAAGCGTGATAGCAGGAAAAGCTGCAGGGATGAATCTGAACCCTGAAACTACAGCATATCAGTGGTCACATGTACCGGCTACTTTATCTGAACAGGAAAGCGAGTGTAATGAGAATACACTCATGAGAATAATACACTGAGGTAGTGATTAAAACAACTCCCGTTTCTCAAAAAAAAAATAAAAAATCAATTGAGCCCTTCATCTGTATTTCATTTGCTTTCCAATGGAATACATTATTAGATGTTCCAGAGGGGAAGCCTGCATGGGCGTGTGTGTGTGTGTGTGTGTGTGTGTAGCCAATGAGTAATGTGGAGAAGTGTTCTGGGATTGCTGCTGTCTCCAATAACCAATGATGGAGAAACCTGATCGATAATCATACAAACGCACACACACACACACACCCTGGTTGATAATGCGAACTTGGCAAAATAGTAATGTGGCTCTTAAAGTCAGGGATTCACCTGCGCGAACGCATCATGGATTAACTTCAACCCGTGTTTCCCCTCCAATGTTAACATTGGCCGTAGCTGCTCTAACGTATATCATCAACTAAGTTCTGCTACATCACATCATTTGCACATTTTTTTCTAATTAGTTAAAAAATGCTTTGAATGGGGGAAGGCAGATTTAGGTGCAGATGTGGACCCCATGTGATCAGGATGGTTCAGCAGGGACAACAGACCCCTGTGACTCTGGTCTTCTAAATGCTTGGGAATGGAAACATTCCTTTGAGTGTCTTGAGAGAAAGATGGGGGTGGAAAGGGAAATGAATGGAGGTCTATAGGGCTGCTGGTACTTGGACTTCACTTGTACGGTTACCATGGTATAGACAACTTTCCTCCCTTCTTCTTCTGCTACACCAAAGCAATATCACTCATAAATTGTTCTAACAGAATACCTGTGCCACCTCTGTGTGTGTGTGTGTGTGTGTGTGTGCGTGCGTGTGTGTGTGTGTGTGTGTGTGTGTGGTGTGTGTGTGTGTGTGTGTGTGTGTGTGTGTGTGTGTGTGAGACCTTCCTTGTGTTTTATGACTGTCTTTTGTTACTGAAGATATTGCAAGGAGGCTTTTTTGCTGTCTGGGGAAACATAAATCTGACCACCAGAACACAAAAGTGCAAGTAAAAGATTGGCGGCTGTAAAAGGAGAAGATAATGGGGTGAAAGGAAAAGGGATGAAGCTGCGTGTAGGAGATCTAAATATAGATTAAAACATCTTAAACAAATTATCAAAGGAAGATAAACTCCAGACTGAACACAGTTGGATTTACAGGGACCCATCATGACCTACTGGGATGTAGGGGGTTCGAGTGTAAGGTGTCTAACAAGAATGCTTCACATCAGCATTTTATGCCGTCCTCTTCTTCAGCCAGCCTCTGAGGCTTCCATTAATCCTCTCTAAATTCCCACACATTGCGGTAAACATGAGAAACTCTTAACTGTGAATAATGCACACAAGCATCAGCAGATTCCAGAACAAACACATATCCAGGCCAAGTACAAGTACATTCAATCAAGTAGTGCACTTTACATCTTTCCCTGCTGTACTCGAGTGTTCGGTTTTCTACAAATTTATTGGCCCACTTTACTCTAAATAAATTAAAATGCATTGACAGCTTTACATTTAATAACTTCACCTACAGAATGTGCGTTACATTAGAGCCAGGAACAGCAATTTTAAACAGGTTTTCTATTTTCAAACTGTTAAAGAAGAATTCTTGATCTGTGCAACTTTTTTTCCACAAAATTTTATCATAGATATTTTTGTGACAGATGAATTTTATGAATGCATTTATTATTTCAAAAGTACATTTAATATCAAATTAAATAGTGTGTCGTGAATATTTACTGGGATTACCGTGAAACTGCTTGACAAGAGACAATTGTTTGATTATCTACGTAAATGTGCAGCTCACTGCAAAATGACTGAAGCATAAAGTCCAACTGCCCAATGACAAAGGCACAAAGTGAATGAACAGGCTCAATGAAACAGCTGATGCCATTTTGAAGCCGTCGGATATGGAGCAGAGGTCCATTCCAACAGAGCACTTGGGGAGAAGTGATTTCAAAAGCTGGTAATCACAGCTTTAATTACATATTCTGCTCTGTCTTTTCCTCCCCCTTTTCTCACTCTACCTCCCTTTTCCCTCTTTATATCTGCCTCTACTTGGCTGCAGTTTATGGCCAGACGTTTGTCACTTTGCCACCCTGCTTACGGCTTCTCCTTTCCTTCTCTGTGTGTGAAGCAATGGAAATTGTTCTCTTTTTTTTAAGTCAGCTCAGCTTTTCTTTCCACGGGTTTTTGCATTTGGCTCACAAACCTCTTTCTTTTATCTCTGTGAGTCTGTGAGGGCAACTACAACTGTCCTGGAGGGGGTCTTTACAGACAGTCGTCCTCATGTGCGCATGTTTTCTAATGGGCATATTTGCTGTGCTGATGCACATAACCTTTAAAAGTCAACCTGCTTCAGAGCTGCATCACATCACATCATAGAGCCAGATGCCCTAAACTGTACCATTGACAGGAAGCGATGCATTTCAAATCAATGACTGAGATATTAAGTGTAAGGATGACACCGCCACCCCAGCTCTACTCTATTCCTGTGTAAAACATCAGGGGGGTTAATGTCAGAATTTGTCGGTCCTGTTCTTTTCGCTATACATGACAGCATAGCTGGTAAAACCTCCTTTTTATGACTCAAAAGTGTTAACATTCACCTGAGCTTGCTACTTTCTTCCAGACAGCCGATATTACGACGTAAGATAAATGTTGTCATTTGTGACACTGTTCCACAGTTAGATCAGGTTGGCTGTGCCCTTCGTGAAGCGATCGATCACATACAGCCATGATGTAATACTTTGTTACTGTTTTACTGTACAGTGTAAGAATAGGAAGGTAACAGGATCACTGAGAAGAATTTCAAAGAAGTAACATGAAAAGAGTTGGGAGTGATAAAAACCTTAAAGCGCCCCTGAGAGGAAAGTTAAAATGAGAGTGAAAGTGTGATTGAGAACATGTGCACGAAAGAAAGAAGAGGGAGGGAAAGAAGCCCGAGGCCTTCTTCTCTCTTCCCGTCCTCTCATTTTCTGCAGCATCATGGGAGTCAGTGTGCTACATTAGAAACCGGATCAGCAGATAGCCCACATGCACCCAGCCTGAGCGTGTTAGCATCCAAATGCCCAGCTGGGCTTTTCAAAGTGAAACAGAGAACTGAGATAACAAATAAAGCTGAGGACTCACATCTGACACAGCAGAAATACCACCGCTTCTGCTCAGACTCGGATTGAACAGAACATCAATGGGGATCCCAAAGTCACAGGCCCATTTTCATTCGAACCTGTTTCCAGTATGTTGTTAAAAAAAAATACAGTCAGATCAGATCGAGATCATGACCACTGTTACAATTACATTGATGTATTTCTAATAAATGATTTATCTTTATAATAACAGTAAGAGAGTATGTTATTGTGTAGCTGAGTCAGACCTACGTCCTGAGCTGTGTACATTTGGTGGTCAAACACGCGTCTTTCTTTGTGTGCATTTCTGACGCATACAGCAGGGATAAGACTGTTCCTTACTGTCATCATGAGAAGTGGTGGATTTTTACGCGCTCATTCTGCTCGGTGACAGGCCCATTCACCCCATCATGGCTCATCTGGGATATACCGGTCACCACAGAGACAAGCAGCAGGGCCAGTGGGGCATTGTGGGATATCTCAGGCCTCCAACCTATAGACAAGCTGCCACCGCTGACAGATGGAGAGCCGATTTATACATCTGACTGTCTACTCGCTCTCCTCTGCTCACCAGAGTTTGCTGCACGAGCTCAGGATTGGAAGAGCTCGGCTCCGTAATGGGGGAAATGGTATTTATGTCAGGATGGCTTATCAAACCATCCATACTGAATGTAAAAACTATTTCAGTTGACAGACTCCTTCCTCTGTTTAATCTCAAATTTAGTCTCCAGATTATGCAAGGGGCAAACTGCAACATTAAAAACATTTCCATTCCACTGCATTTCCATAGAGAGCTCTGGTAGCAATATCATTCCCATTTTGGGATGGGGGGGGAGGCTAACAATTGGCTTTGTTAGCCAGCAGCTGCTTCCACTCCCAATCCTGAATCAATTTAGTTTCTCATCATAACCTTACAGACATATATGCTGCATCTAAGTCTACTTAATCTGGTGAACAATATCCAGATAACCTTAGAGCTCTCTGTCTACATCAGCAAGTAATCATCTAATTAAAGCTCTGCGATTAGCTTTAACTAATTTACTCACACCCCCGAGTTCCTGCCCTCACAGGAAATACAGGGGCGGAATGCAGACATGAAAGGAAACAAGAAACACAATGAATGCACCTAATAAATCCAACAATGCTACGTGTAAACATAACTAAAGGTTGTACCAATAGTCATGGATGGGACTGAGGAAAAACTGCAGAACAATTCCTGGCTGGAATTCCCAAATTGCTGACATGTTTCCAGGATCGCGGGAGAACTCAGTGAGGTCAGATCCCACAGGACCCAAACTGACATTGAATTTAATTTAAATCCGTTGCATTAGGGAGCAGGATATGTGCGCATAAAAGCACAGCAACAATATCAGTAAAACATGTTGACGTCTGCAACAATGTTCATCGCATGGTCTGTGTTCCTCTGACACTTGTGAGGCTGGTAAAACCACACACACGATGTTTGGTAAACACAGACAACATCATGTTTCTGGACCAGAAACGGTTCTGTAAGTAAGGAACCCACCAGAAAACCACAAAGTTTGAACACATTTTGAGGCTGGAGAACCTCAGAAGTGGCTTCATCCTGCCAGAGCTGATCCCCCCCCCCCCCTCTTCTTTGTGTGTTTTTTGCACCAGAACATAGAGTGGGCAAATTATTCTGCATGTCGATGGTTCTTTCCAACATCAAATGCAGGAGTCACATTTTTCCCATCAACGTTCAACATGCAAGACTGAAGCTGCTCAGCTGAGCTCACCACATCTGTTGAGTCAGTCTAAGTGAGGTCACCAGACATTTTGACATGAATCCAGTAGAGCGCGCGCGCGCGCACACACACACACACACACACACACACACACACACACACACACACACACACACATCATCACTTGTCTCATATCATACAATTACAACTTTAGTCATTTCATAAAGGTGGATTATTAAATTGGAAACTGCACGAAACAAAAGCTAATTTTTCTGTAGTCCAATGCGACATTTTAATGTTTTTGGCTAAAGCTGAAGACAAACGACAGACATAGAGACACACAGAGACAGACAGACTGAGGGAGCGAGAGAGAAAGAGCGAAAAGGGGGAAGAGATGGATCTGAGTCATACATGGCTGCTGTAATTTGGAAAAAGGTGGTTCTGCACACTTACACATGTAGAACAAATGAAACACACAGCTTTAATGAATTCTATTGTGTTCCGTTAAATGTCAAAAAAACATCCAATGCAGACGGTGCTGCGGCAGGATGGAACATTTGTCATAAAGGATTACATGGAAATTCATCAAGGAGGATGACAAGGGTGTTCCACAATTGAGGAATATTGATTCTTAAAACAGCAACCCACAATTGGTGTTCTGGGGCAAGCCAAACTGAAAGAGATTGGGGGTGGGGGCGTCCATATATACAGATCGAATAAAGCCTGCAAGCTGCAAAAGATCGGAAAAAAGCAGAGTTCGCCAACTGCCAGGAGTTTTAAATCTTGAAAGGTAACATATCACCACAATTGGAGACAATGTTGCTTTAAAAACCTTTAAGCTGCCTCCCCTCATTTAAATCTGCTCATGACTGAAGTGGATTTACTCAGTGAAATCAATCGAAGATCAGACCGGATTCATCCTGATCAGCCTGGCCATGTGGACGTAATAACCACCACCACCTCTGAACACTATGGAGGGAAAAGGATGAGGGCTGATGAATTGGTATCAGATCTTTGTAAGCCATGGATTCTGCATACTGAAGCTTACACAGATTAGCTTACACTGCAGCTGTGTGTGTGTGTGTGTGTGTGTGTGTGTGTGTGTGTATTCCTCACTGCCCAGCACCTGCAGGGAACTTGAGCTTTTTCTCCCACAACAACCACAGCAGCGATAAGAAGAGCCCGGAGCGTGTCTGTCTGTATGTACGTGTCACCCCATCAGCCAGAGCGACTGCTAGCACGTGCGCGTATCATAGAGCGGCTTGAAGCAAGAATCTTACCCTTGCATCAAGAGGGAAATCTAGTTTAAAATCAGAGAAGGAAGAGTTCCTCTACAGCGCCCTCATTCACTCTCCCAGCATCCAGGAGATTCTAAGCTTCACATCGTGTTATTCTGCAACCTCAGTCCACAGTCCAGTCACTCCACGCAGAACCTTCAGCTGGTTTAACTGTCCACATTTTTATTCTGTGCACGTCCTTGTTAGTGACTTCTAAGGACATTTTGCTTTGAATGGAATAAGGAGAAGTTTCCATCCTCACTTTCCATTCCCGTGCTAATTACCACCGATGGTTTTCTGCATTGCTCTCATTAGCAGAACATCGTTCCCTCAGCAGCTGGCGTCAATTCAAGAATTGTATTTAAATAAAATATGCAGAATTGAAATAAATGTCCAGGAGGGTAGACATCGCTTTGGGTACTCAAGCACACGGAGGACAGGTATTTTTTAGAGGAAGGCGGTTGACAAGAATGACAATGACACTTTAACTTCTTGACTTACAAATGTGAGGAATGTTTGTTGAATTCCTGAAGGCTTCTGCAGATGCATCAGATTATTTACTTAAACAGCAGCTCAACCTATCCCCACTTTTGTGAGTCAACTATAAACACCGCAGCCGAAAGTTTATCACAAGGTTTTATCACATCAAAGTGGTTTATTACAAACAACTCGCACTGCCTGCCCATCGTAATAACACAGCTATTACATATTCCAAACTATAACTCCTGCAGGGCAGATCCACAGCCAAACCTTGTACTTATTCCATCATCTGCCACATGTTTACCAGCATTAGTCCACTTTGACCAAACATGGTCTCATCCATTTTTGGAATAAACTGCTCTCGCTTACAGTCTGAAAACTATGCTGGCAATGTTAACGTGTTGTAAACATTTCTTGGTCACAGAGGGTGCATGAAGGCGAGGGGGAGGAATCGGGGCAGATATTTTAAGAAGGCTACAGAGGGAAAAACCAAGTAGATGTATTTAAAGCAGAACTCCCAATAAGAGTACATCAGCTAACGTGTAATTTTATTAGAATTGCTGTATTGTTGCGGCCTGGTCTCACATGGAACTGTCGCCTCTGAGGGAATCTGGGGGAAGACAGCTTAACTAGAATGAGATAATGTCTTTTCCCTGCATGACAATCACATTAAAATAAGAGTAGACAGTAGAAAACCCAGTATATTTAACAAAACAAACCAAAAGGGCAGAGCCTCACGGCGTCACAGTGTTACTGCCATTCAGAAATTACAGACTTGTCTTGGATATTGAATCATTTCTTCATATATTGCAAAGATATCACAAGTGGGCATTTTAACGTGCTTGACCTTTAATGATAGTCTCTAAGTTGTGGCCGATAAATGCAGCTTCAGAAGACCTCAGACACAACAGCGGTTTCTTATTGGACACAGGATATGTGGGAAAGAAATGTCAAAAATCATTTTCATAGGAGAAAGACGCCTGACAGTTTAATGTAAAAACCACCTAAAGCTGCCCACACCATTTACAGATGGACAGATGACTGACAGGAAGGGTTGAAGGTCACACAGACTTTACCACGCTGATTTTGTGCCAACAAGCCAATCGGTAGTAAGAGACATTTTACGGCGGTGACAGTAAATTCTCACAATAAATCTGACACTAAACTGCAGGATGACGCTGTCAGGCCCTCAGCTGCTGGCTCAGGATGCTACAGGATAACGTCCGTGCATGTCCAGATACGCATGTGAGCTTTTCGATAATCACCACTAAGGCACACTCACTTTTGAACTCACATCTGATTGTGTGTGATGGTGCTTGAGGAAGGAGCTTGTCGGGAGGGGGGTTATTTTGAGAAAGGCTTATGACAAGTCCATTCACACGGGGTCCTGCATGCCAACCCTGACCCAAATGAAACTGGAGCAGCGTCCCCCCAATCTGTTGTTTACTGCAAATATTGAACAACTGTCAGTATTTTTTGTGTTGGTGTTCCCGTTATTTCAGTTGTTTGAAATACGTATTAAATTAAGAAATGTAAATGAAATTTTATGGCCGCATTAGAGCGTCAGCTTCACATAAAGACTGAGAATTAATGCCTGCTGAGTTAATGTCCAGTCTTGGCAAACAGCAGTTCCAAATATATGATCTCGTAGACAGTGCAGCTGAATGGCTCTATTTATGGCTACAGACATGAGAAACACTGTCCCCTAGAAGCTGGCTGCAACACTTAGGTCAGAACCCCACCCACCCACTGATACAAGGGTGGACGGACTCAAAAATGGAGCACACACCAAGTACAACTCCTTCTGCAGCAGCCAGATGAGAAAGACGGGAGCAAGAGGGGATGACAAGTATCAAACACTTGCCGGAAGGGGAACACAACTATAAATAAAGCTTTAGAACCAGCTTGAATCCAGGATTTTATTGGAACAAATGTACTGTTTTTCAGCTACTGTGAAATTGTTGCATATTGGCTTTTCCTACCTTGGATAGAATCTATTCTGCTTTTTTTAAAACTCCCACTCTGTATTCATTCCCTCCTTCATTCATTGATTTATCGTTCCATCTCCCTTTTCCCTCTCGTCTCTTCACCCTATCAATGCGGAGCAATAAGAGGCTGAGAAAAGGAGAGGGGGCCCAGCGGAGCGTGGAATGATCTGAGCTTTTACTAGAAAACCGGCAGCCTTTGACCACATACTGCAGAAGACATTGCCGCGGTTACCCGCAGCAACACCGCGCTATTGTAAAGGCATGCTGGCTAGAACAAAAGAGGACTACAGAAAAAGAACAAGCAGGACTGGTGTGTTCTGCATATGGAAAAAGTGTTAATGGGCACATTGAATACACACAGACACGCTGAAACAGATTTAAGTTCTTCGGTTAAACGCGACCTCGCCCAGCTTTCCTCTTCTTGTCAGGACTGGCCACATTCTCAGTCTCAGCGAAGGCCTGATGTGTCCTGATGGGTCCGAATATGATGACAGAACAAGATTTTCATTGCAGAAGACATTCATTTCACTTTTTTCAACATTGGCGAAGTACATGATACGACTATCATTTCCAGCACTGGAGCCGTCACGTTGCCATAAAAGTCACAATCTGTTTTCCGTCCATGTCATGTCAGAAACATGTGAGGCATTTTAACATTAAACACCAAAAAGACGGCAAGATCCAACAGTAGCAGACAGCAGCAGGTTATTAGACAAACTGAAGCATTCAGCTGAAACGATCCAGGCAATAAACAAGGATAATATGTTATTACACACACACACACACACACACACACACACACGCACGCACAGACACACACGCACACACTGTCTTTGTGACTTACTCAGAGGATAAATAACCAGGAGAGATTCAGTTCTAATATCGCAGGCCCCCTCGCCAAAAAATTATCATCAGCATAATAGCATTAGCCTGCTCACAGTCATCTGTTAAAACTACTTAGGACAGAGAGGCGGACATGCCAGCGACTGCAACCTGCTCTCACTGAGGCGCTTCCCTCAAGGCACAGAGCAAAAAAGGGTTCTGTTGCAGGTCGCTCACAGACGACAAAGGTTTTTCCACACCACTCTGCCTTCACTGACCTGCGAGGTGACACTTCAGGGAACAAATAAACTTACTGACAAGGCACTTTTACCTCTGTTAACTGGATTTAGATCAGTTTAACAGCACTTCTGTTTAAGTTTTTTTTAAAATTATTTTTAGATTTTTAATTATTATAACATATAATGAAAAGTTAATTACTATGATTAAGTGTTGATGAGTAAGTTAGTTCTGGCAATAAAACCAAGGCTGGAACAATAATGTGTAAAGGAGGTCTTGGATGTGGCTTTATGTTCAGATAAACCAGTTTTTGGGATCAGAATAACCTGAATATGAAGGCGGTAATGTGATGTAATCCTGTGAAAATTATTCTTAATATTCAGCCATTCATTCACTGCTATCAAAATGTCACGCAGGAGCTGTTTAACAGCAGCGATCCTCGTCTCATTATTGTTAAATGGTCATTGCCTTCTTGTTCATACGGACGTGCCAAAAAACAGCAGGCAGCAACATTTCGCTCAGTTGGTGGTCACATCTGGCAGCGCAGCATCAAACCGAGGATATCTTCCCCATCTGCCTGCTCGAATATGGCTTCTCTCTCCTCTGGGGCTCAAAAACCCCTGTCTCATTCACATATCTTATCATTCTTTTCCTCTTCATTCCTTCCTCTTCTCAAGCATCACAGTTTTTCTTTCTTTCCAGCTCAATAGTTGTCACGGTGATGCTGTTTTCCAGAGGCAGCTTATTTGTCAGCATGCTGATGGATCCTTCGTTCTTTAAATGAAGGAGCTTGATGGAAATTTCATTTTTCTAGAGGTTAAGTTTATTCTCAGAGCCTCTCCTGGCTGTTTTCTGTAACTGCTCATTCTCTCCTTTTTAAATGCCACACTTACACGTTTTTAATCTCATCTTCATTATCCACTTGATCTATTGACCTTTTAATTAAGTTAATTAATATCAGTCAAAATTATAGGTGCAGCAACTGAAGCATTTATCTTGACACAGACCATGAGAGGATGATGAATGATGCTGATTATTTAATCACAGAGCAGGATTTTAATGGTATCTCCATGAAGTCAGGGTGTCACTTAAAGCTGAGAAACAGTTGTTTTGGTGCTCTGAGCATTCATGTGGGTGTACCCTCACACGGTAACAGGTGCAGGACTCCTGCTGCAGTCCTCAGAGCTGTTATTATCATGTTCTCTGTAACAGGAGCTCAACCGTTGCACTTCTTCTGCAGTACGGCCGTCTTTGTCTGGGAGGAAATAAAAGGTGTAGATAATGTTTTTTAACGGCTGTTTGCAGACGCTACAGAAGAATCTAACAAGATAAATGCAAGTTGATGTGAAACACACACCAGAACAAACCCACTGTTTTATTCATCTAAAGGTTTCTCTCCTACAACACCTGTTATCTTCCTGCGTTAATGAGTGCTTTGTTTATTACCAATGATACTTCTGTCACTACAGGGTGAGTACAAATGTGGACACTCCTGACCTACAACCCCGGAGAGGTCATTGTTTCTGAAGATGTGATACGACTATACGTCTATGTTTTTACAGCTCATGTGTAATGCAGGTCATTGCAAGAAGCCTCTAAGCATGCATCTCCAAAGGCCAATCCGTTTTAGTTATTGGAATGTGACACACGGTTTGTGTGTGTGTGTGTGTGTGTGTGTGTGTGTGTGTAATTTGATTCTCAAATGCACCATGTTTCTCTGCTGCCTTCCTCTCTGTATGATTATTGAAAATGTGTAATTACCATTGTCTTCTTCTCTTTCTTTGTTCCAGTATAAATTTATTTTTTCCCCATCAATGAATCACTGGCCTGTTGTCGTGGAAACGTGGCATGACTGATATTTAATGAACAAATGCACATTTTACCGAAACATCCGACATTCAATCCGTCCCCATCTCCATCTAAAAATATAGCGTTGATGCAACAGCTACAGGAAAATCGACCCATTTTGCATTAAATGGTCTGGTAATTCCATCAGGACCCTCTAAAATAAAAATAGAGCTACAGTTAAAAGCTGCTCTGAAAAAAACTGAAAAGTGCAGATTACCGATGAGCCTTAGGTGAGATGAGCTGTGATGTTTTTACTTAATTTTCCTAATGTTGGGAACGATCGAGATAACATCAGTAGCAAAGCTCCAGAGACTGTCTCAGAGGTTAGTGTTCAGGTGCACAGTTGTTTGGTGTAAAGGGAAACGAACCAACTTCAGCAAACTCCAAACTTTCTCATTTTCCGCCGTCCCTCCTCCCATTAGCCTCTCTCTGTGACATTAGCCTGGGGGCTGTCCTATTTAGATCACTTATTTTGTAATCCATTTGCCTCTATTGTGAAAACATCCACAGCGATACGGTCAGGAGCTGGAGAATCGTGTTGATGCTGAAACCGTGTGTGTGTATATATATGGAAATGCATATTGCAAGACTTGAGGCGAGCAGCAGCAACAAATTTAGGCCAAGTATGACAACATGGGGTCAGTAATGCATATGTCACCTAAGATTTGTGCCTGCAGCAACAACCGCTAAAAGAATAAAAAACTTTAGAAGAACAAATATGATTCATTATTTCTTTACATGAATATCTACTGTGTTTGTGTTTTTACAGCTGACAAACCTTTCAAAACAGTATTGAACCGCTTGAACATCTTCCTTCAAACCCTTTAATTTTGAGAATGGATGCCTCTGGATGCCATCGCAGGCAAACAATATTAAATGGGCCAAGCAATACAAACCATTAACAATCTTGAATTGATTTTCCAGCCCATTTCATGAAAATCTAATTATAGAGACTTAAAACTTGCTGGTACGTTAAGTGAGTAATGCATTAAATGGCTGTTAAATACCTTTTTTTTCTCTGTTAGTTAATTGCGAAATGTGATTTTCAAGTTCTGCTTGTGAGCACTTTCATGGACAGAAGCCTAAAGAGATGATTGAGGATGAAAATAGGGGATTATTTTCTGGTTACGTGTGCATGTGTTCAGTTATGGAAGTCACTTGAAGATTTACTGGTGCAATTTAGTGGTGCATTATCCTCCGACTGGGGTCTTTTTTCTTATAAATGAATGTGCACATTAACTGTCCCAGCCAGGAGAACAGTGCATCATTTGACTTGGACAATGTGCTATTAAAACCACTTAGTCCTCGCTGTAAGAGCTATACACTGTGGAAACTATGTGGTCTGAAAATGTCCCTGCAGCGGGAAATCTGACCAAAAAGAGAAAAAGGCAACAAGCATATTTCTCAATCGTTCCTCATTCGTTCCTCAGCGTGTTGTTTCATGTCACTACAACCGTCCTCCCTCACCGACAATCTGAACACTTCCAAACAAGCACTCGAGCAAACGTTCCGTTTCCAAGGCGATGTGTTGCAAATAACAGCTGACGTGTGCCAGACAAAACGAAAGCCGCCCACTGCGAATCCCAACCAAGTAAAGACAAACTTATTTGGATGATTTTGTCCAGCATGTCTTCCGTGACATGGACACACCAGCGAGGACAATCATTTTATGGCGCGGGGACAGATCCGCCGCTATTCAACACACAAAGAGGATTTTGAAAATAGATTTGCTTTCATTCCAAAGTGCCAGGCTTTGTAGGAACATTTGGCTGATATTTGGAGTCAATTCCCAACACTACCAGTGGGTCGGGAACGAAGCCAGCTGTGGCGAAAGGCCTCCCGATGTGTGGTCAATTAACAGTCATGGACCTCATGGTGAGACAGATTATAAGAAGGAAGGAAGCATTCTGAGCTGATGTGGTGGAAATTTGCGGAGAAAAAGGATGAACGTTCCTTTTTAACACTATGATTCACTTCTGCCTGTTTAACACTGTTTAACACTGTACACTGTTTCCAGCAAACCTCCTGGTTTCTCTCCATTTCCATAAATGCCAAGAAAGCTTCAACACTTCTCATTCGATTTCCATATCCTGTCATTACACTGAGTTAAAATTCCTACCATCAGACAGCCAACATTAACGCAGCTTCCCGAGCTCTTGGCAAGTGCAACGCACAAGCTAAATTTACCGTCCGTACGGCAACACCGAGAGCAGGAATCAATAGGTGTCAGAAAAGATTCAAACAGCAGCAGAATACTGAGGAAAGCAGAATGAAGAGAGTGATGAACATGAAAGGGAAGACTGAGAATGAGCAGAAAACACAAGTATAGACTGGTCAAGAGGTTTAGAAATGGATTGTTGTCCAGAGTCCTCCAATGAGCAGTCCGCCTCTTCATTCATTGTGATCACCACATCCCACACACACACTCACTATTCACACCAACAACATTTGCAATATCACACGGATGAAAGGTGTGAAAAGAAAATCATGAGCATCAGGTAGAAGATGACACGGGAGCTGATAAAATTCTGCAAAAAACAGAGTCCGATCGAAGTTACTCACAAGATTTCGTCGTTCTGAAATTCCAGGATGCCGTGAGTGTCTTCGAAGTCCTCCCCGCCACCTCGCGCCGTTCCCTCCACCGTTTTGTACGGCAGCATGACCACGCCGCGAGCCCCGGACGTTCTCAGCACCTTCACCTCCATGGTGCCGACGCTCTCACTCACGTGGCACACGGGCTCCTCAAACGTAAAGATACCGGCGTGGTCGTCGTCGAAGATGGTAACGGTGGCCGTGGAGGGTAGGCCGAGGCAGGCAATAGAGTCCACATGATTAGCAGATTCGCCGTCCTTGGGCTCCTCTCCTTCTGACGTCAACACCTTGACATTGGAAAGGTGAATCAGGAAGTTTTCATCCTCTTCGAAGATGTCGTCATCGATGATCCCGACGCGAATCTCTTTCAGGGTCTCACCAGGCTTGAAGACCACCATGCCTTCTGTGAACTCGTAGTCCGAGCCGGCATTGGCGGTACCGTCCTCTGTCCGGTAGTCCACAGAAATTGTCTTGGTCAAGTCACCGCCACGTCGCACCACGTTCACTGCCACGGTGCCACAGTTCTCAAGACACTGGTAAGAACCGGGCTCAAAAAAGACCTTTGATACAGGGTCGTTCTCGCCAGCATCAGAGCGAACCTCGTGCATGCTGACGGCCTTTCGTGCCTGATCAGCTGCGTGTTTCTTCAGGATGTTGCCAGCACCTGTCATCAGACGGGTGGCCTGGCATCGGTAGAAAGCCCGGCTCTTCTGTTGCTGGCTCAGGACTTGGTAGTTGGCAAGCTCAATGAGTTGTTCTACCTAAAGCGCAAAGACAGATTGAAAAAAAAATCAAGCACAGACAGGCACGACAACTGTTCTAGAAACACCTTAAAAGCATCAAGAGGTTAAACAATCCATATTTGGACTTTTGGGATCACTTTGATAATCATATAGGTAGTCCCACATGTCCACATACGTCCCTCATGACAAAGCCTCCAGAAGCTTTGATACCGACCTCCTTGTCTGGGTGTTTCTGTTTGAGTTCCTTCAGGATCTTGGCCATGTCCCTTCGGGTCTCCTCCTCGTCCAGATCCTTCTCATCCAGGTCCAAACCCAGCGATCCATCCAGGAAGTCGACGCCATGAGAGTTCAGCATCTTTCCATCCATCTCAATATCCACCTTGAGCCAGAAAAGAATTATTGAGTGATTTGAAGTTTTAATTCAGCCGGTTACCTGCGGCTGCTGAAGTTTGAAATTCTTTCTCTTTCGGAATTTTTTTTTTTTTTTTAAAGATTTCCTTACAGAAGAAGACATCTTCTTAATTAAAATCCTAAATAGATGGATGATCAAACGTACTTGGGCGAAACCCTCTGGGACATTATTGGGCTTAATTTCTTTTAGCAGAAAGTTGAAATAAAGTCCCTTTCATGTCCTAATAGGATACTGCTGTTTAAAAATTTACAGAGTAAACAAACGAGTCAACTCTTTGGAGAATTTAACCTCCGTAAATAAAGCTAAAACACAAAGTACGCCCACATTAAGTCCTTGAACATTTCTAGTTTTATGAGTTGCTCCACTCTACAGCAGACCTGTGATTCTTAATCAAGAATTCAGTACACATTACTAATGAGCCTTATCTGCTCTTTTGTTCGTTTCTCTAGCCCACGTGGACACGGACAGCTTAATTACGTTTTACTGGAACGCTGCTCTTAAACTGATGAACAGTCTGTTTTTCAGATAGGGTGTAATAATACATTCATTTATTCTGTTGTAAAATAGTGGATTTCACTCTTCAGTTACTTATACTCACAAGCACAGGCAAAATATTAACTTCACTGTGTTAAGAATTTTTAGCATTATTTCACTTCTAAAATACTGTAATACCGGTAGTTAGAATTAATGAAAGGTAATTTACATGGCTGCAATATCAAAGATTGTGACTGAGCTAGAATTAGCTGTCAGAGAGATCTGTTTGCTGTTTTATTTCAAGAATAATTTAATTCATATTTTCTTTTAATATCATCTGTGTTGCTGTAACGATGTCAAATAAAAATATACACAAAGTCATTCTATCTTTAAGTCAGAATTTAAGGGAAATCAATGGCAGAAAGAACATCATGGTAAAACCTGTTTGATCTGACTTGACTGACTTGTTTTTTATGTTTTGCTACAGCACTGATAAAGACACTCTGTCTTGCTAATTCATGCGACCACACCTTGGGAGGAAGTGGGCGGTCTCCTTCAGTCTCGATGATCATGCCACGCTGCTTGCCAGTCCGGTACCGCTTGTACACATACTTGTAGAAGAGCAGGCGGCGGTCAGCCACCCAAGCAAACACCACACAAATAGGGAAGAAGAGGAATGTCAGCAGTCCCTCCCACACCTGAACCACACCAGGCGTGATCACAGACAGGATCAGGTAGAGCCAAATGTAGGCAAAGATACTCCAGCTAGCCGTGACGAAGAAGACACGGAGGTGCTTGACTTTTCTGGTCTCTCCATCGGGCACGACGTAGACGCAGAGCCCGATGATAACAAACATGTTAAAAGCTGCAGAGCCCACAATGGTGGAGGGGCCCAGCGTGCCGGCATCGAACTTATGACCTATGATTTCGATGACAGACAGCAGGATTTCAGGGGCCGAAGAGCCCAGAGCCATCAGAGTGAGATTGGAGACGGTCTCATTCCAGATTCGGACAGTTGTGGTTGTTGTCTCTCCATTGGGTTTTTTGATGGTGATCTCTCTCTCTTGTGATGTGATCACCTCTATAGACGCCATGAAACGGTCGGCAATAATTGACACGCCCAGGAACATGTAGGCCAGAGCCACAAAATAAACTGTGGCCCTGGCCACTTTGTCCCCAAATGAAGGGTTTGGGGGCTCCCAGACAGGTAAGATTACACCTGCGGAGCATTTCTCAGGCTTGCTGCACTCGGTTTTATTTGCGGACACTGCCGAAACGGAATCCCCCAGGCTCTCCTTCGGGAGCGCTCCGGCCAATGAAGGATGGAGGTTGAGGAGGAAAATCGCTGTGAAGACTGCCAGCCTCAGGCCAGGTGACAGGAGGGAGGAGTGACCCCTGCAGCCCATCATGATGTCCAGACTTCAAAGGTGGTGAGACAAATACAACCTAGAGGAAGAGAGAGAGAGAGAGAGAGAGAGAGAGAGAGAGAATGGGAAGATTAGCTACATGTTGAGATATTTGAAATCACCGTGTCAAACAGACAAACTTGGATTTATGACGTCATGCCTGCGTTAAAAGAGGAACCCAAAATCAGACCAGCAAACATTAACAACGTAGAGTGGCTGTTGTGTACCACAAATCTAGTTCTTCCATTTAAGATGCTTGAAAACATTCAAACAAACAGAGTGAAATTGCACGCGAGGAAGACTTCTGCTTTAAATAGGACACTCTCCCGGAGACCACAAAATCCCAACAGTGACACTTCAAATCAGTCAGTTAGCATCCGAGTGATTGCCTCCACATTACGCTGAAGAGAGCCAGCACACACACGCAAGTAAAATAAACACGCTCCTTCACACCAACACATCCTGCACAGGCTGAAATAAGATTTATAAATTGTCGTCTGTAAGAATACCAGCCAGATGAGGCCCTTTACTGATGCTGTGATGTGGAAATAGGCTATTCTAAAATATATTAGAGAGAATTTTGCAAATATAATGAATTATAAACTGCACAAGGACTCTAAGTGCAGAGGTGGCCTTTACAAAAGGGACCAGATAAAGGGAAACTTATATGGGTCCTTCTGGATCTGAGGAAAACTTTCCCACATTCACACATTTTAACACACTTTCTCACATGCTCAGCGTATCCTCTTCTAACTATATAGGGGAAGAAATGCAAATACTCCTTTTGGTGCAGCCACACTTGAGGAATAATAAACAGTTCATACAGATGATAGAATATATGCATTCTGTATGAAGCACTTGGGGGATGAGGGAGCAGAAGCGAGTGCGTTCTGGTCAAGACCAAAACAACTCAATATTTTTTAATTGTTCGAACCTCCTTGTTCTTGGAAGAGAACTCCTGCGTGATGTCATGCAGTGACAGCCAAAACTGGGCATGTACAGGAAACACGTCCTGGAATACAGTAACAGAACCACCAGAGAAAGACCCACAAATTCCTGTTTAGTCGAGGATCAATATTAGAACCGGCATCCACAGACAGGACAAGCTGCTTCCACAATCCTGCTCGCCAGCATGCGTTTCCTGATAATTAACCGTTCTGAATGCCGCATGCAGACACTACACGATTTACCCAATACCCCACCTGCCAGAATACTCATCACAGATTCAACAGTAAATATATTTTCTCCTGCATCATAGTCAGAAAGCTTTAGGCCATTAAACAAATGAGACTGAATCCATTTGGAACTCAGAGTGATGTCTTTTTTCACATACTGTTGAAAGCATGCAGGTGTGTAATTTCTTTGGGAGCTTCCTGCTGCAAAGCAGTTGCACAAAGACTAACATCATTACGTCTATGACAGAGAAAAGATGAAAACAATCGTTGAAGAAACCAATTTCTGAACAAAATTACAGATCTATTTTGTTTAATTAAATCTCAATCTCACAGCGAAGCATTTTGCCTGCTAATGCTGTTGCAGCAGCTCCGCGTTCTTGTGCGGCCTTGCAAGGATTTCTGTGGGATTTCTTAGGAATCAATCATTTAGTGCGTTTGGGGATTTGGTTGTTTTCACTTAAGGATTTCGTATTTCTTCTCGCATGATCGCTGAGAATGGATGCACTCTGTGACGGCTGGTGTCGGAAAAATCTTTTAGCATCCAGTAAGGGACGAGAGCAGCCATTGTAAAGACATCTAATCTAATAAAACCCAAACTAAAGGGGGCAATGGTTAATTGTATTTAATGGAAGAACTTCTGTTGTATCTGCTGTTACAGTGAACACCTAATGTAGCAAAGAAAATGGCAGCTGGCAGAGGTTAATGACTTTAACTGTAAAGAGGAACCCTGGAACTGTCCAAAGGTCAAAATGAATCTACATAACATTTCCACCTCACCACTGAAAGATGACTGTGATATGACAATGTTTAAAATGGAGACAAACAAATCAGCTGTTTGAGCATTTGCGGAATAAAGAGCCTCCAAATGACAGTGTATGCTCCTTCTTTTCCTCCACGCGATCTTACACAGGAACACCAATTTATTTCTAGACCATCCATCAGGCGGCTTATCGGTCTGTTTATTTATGCGCCTGCGGTGGGAATGATGTCCTGCATTTGTTCTTACTCTCTCTGCCTTTACAGGCTAAAAAAAATGAGAACTTGGTGCTCTTCCTGATTTGAGCACTTCAACTCAAGGGTGTTTGTGAATCTGCTCTTAGCACGGAGGCACATCAGCTGAATAGGTCCCTGCTATTTGGGCTTTGGTAATTGAAATATCAGGTTTCAGACTATCCTGCTGTCATTTTGCCTGGTGTTTTGACCTCAAAACCCTGGTTCCATTTCAAAAAGAGCACAAAGAGACAAGCCCAGCCAACACACACACACACACACACACACACACACACACACACACACACAAAAACAGACCACTCAGTCGGACTACTTAAATAATAAAACAAAAGCACAGTACCATGCCATCTCAGGCTTCAGTGATTACACCTGTGTGGCAACCACTCAATGATTGTCAAAAGTAAATGCTCATGTATATCATATGAAAGAGGTTTCTGAGGCCTTCTGGTGCTTTGAGAGGACACAAATTTCTTTATTTGAGTTTAGGAGAGAGAGCATGAAAAGGTATGAAGTAAATAGTGATTATGTGTAGTGTTTATTGCATGTTAGATGGGTTATTGGAGGAGTAATAACGAGCCTGAACGGGCCTAAAATAACTACAAAATGTAGTGGTATACTGTATATTTGAGAACAAATATACAGCAAAAACTGTCATCATCGTTGTCAAACACCAGTTTCAACAGGTTGACTGGCCTTCTTGTCTCTCTGTTCCATATACAGCCATGTCTGGCCTCTGGTGCTGCATTTATTTTGCCTCCGGCTCAACCAAAAAAGAGCCTGGGACCTATATTGGCAGAGACGTGGCAGAAAATAAAACTGATAAACAAATCTGCAGTGTTTAGAACACAAAGAAATCAGTCACCAAAGACCAAAGAAGATGACAAAAATGTAAAAGAATGAGTAAAAGAGGTGTGAACCAATATAGAAGCGTAAACAGCGCAGAATGAGGGGTGGGAGCTTCGAAAGAAAGACTGGAGATGACGACTCCACAAAAGGAGTGTGATGGCAAGAAAATTGAAATGCAAGACAGGAAGAAGAGAAGCAACAAAAGCATATTTTTGTGCAGCGGAGTCGGCTGAGTCTGCAGACAGTACATTCTGGGACAAATACAGATGGAGCTGGACGCTTTTAGCCAAAAGCTGCTCGAGATGCCTTTTTATCATAATGGGACGGAGGCCGTGAGATGCTGCTGTCACTGTATGTTTCATCAGGGCTTCTCGCTGTCCGTAATGGAGAGAATGGAGAGCAGCAGCAGAAAACTAAAGGAAATTAAGTAGTCAGCCAGAAAAACTTAATCGCTAAAGAGATTAAAAGGTACATAAATCAGTCTTCAAATAGATGTAAAGTTATTCTCAAACTTATCACAGTAAGCCTTCATTCTAGGAGTGGGTGTTGGATCCAACATTAAGGATTTGTGAAAAGAGATATTGGATGTGATAGATCTTTAGGACAAATCCCACAACAATACTCCTATAAAAGCATTTTTTGTGTGTGGTTATTTGAAATTCGGATGTTTTAGAAGTTGTTACACATCTAAATCTCTTTGAACATGTTTGACAGGTAAAAAAAAATCAATTACCTACAGTTGCCATATCTAATACTGCACAAATTTGCCTGAACTGAGTGTGCCTCCTCATGAAATTTGGCTGGCTAGCAGGCTCCTGTTGTCTCTTTCCTCATGTCGTTGGAAAAAGAAAGAGGTAACAAGCACCGATATGATGTCAAATAACTGACCCCAGTGAAGACCATATGCTGGGAATTCTGCGTGGCCATATAGAAAACTCCAGTTTTAACAGGAGTAAAACCCCGCCTCAGAAATTATTTTCCTGAAGCCATAGGACAGTGTGTCTCTGTGACGTTATGAGTAGGTCTCTATTGAATTGTGGTGATCAATTGATGGATGATCACTTGATCACCACAATTCATTCATTGATCTTCCACATCTCGATTCCAGGCAGCCACGCTGCTTGTGGTAGTTGAAAATTAAATGTGACTGGCTCGGAGAGAGCCTCTTTAAGTTGTTGTGTCTATTCAATCCTTTGAAAGTGTCATTTACTTTCACGCAAACCTGCAGTGCTCTCCAGCTGGTTTGAGTCTCCGAGGTTCCAATTAGAACATCTCTGCTTTGAGTGAGAGACTGAGAGAGGTTGCCGGGGCAATTTCACGAAACACCCCAGCTTTGACTTAAGGGAAGAAATTACTGGCAAAAAAAGTGACAGAAATGACTGCTGAAGCTCATGCGTTGATTAGGATGTACCAGGCTGGAACGTTGAGCTATTTGTTTTGGGTTTATGGTAATTTCACTGTTTTTGGTTCTTTTCAGTTCCCAGCAAAATGAGAATCAACCACATTTCTTCAGTAAAAACTTTCTCAATAACTGCTGACTGCTGTCACAAGGGTAGGATTGTGGCAAAAAGGGAATATTCTTCAGGTGAAAAACAGACTGAGCTCAAGGATTGTGGAAATGCTAACATGGAAACATCTGTGTTTATATATATTTAAATGTTTGCTATTGTATTGTCATGACTTCAATTTGATTTGATTTCATGAGGCTTTCACATCATTCAGGTCCCACCAGAGATGCAACGCAATGAAATGTAGCATCTTAAAAAGCCAGTATATGTCAAGAATGGATTACAGCTAATCGATATTGATTTCTGAGAGTTGAACTTCTTCGTCAGGCATTGACCCTTGAGGCCACGTATTTGTTCATTTCTAGGTGTCGATGGATGCCCATTGGGTCAAAGTATCACACAATAACTTGGCAGTAAACAGGGTCTTTATAGGCTGTAGCATGTAAGATACATTTGTCCATCAATCAATTTTGTTGTGTGACGGTGAGTCTTCATCAGTGTCACTGCTGGTTGTGGATCCGATCCCAGGCGACCGTGCTAACCACCTCACCACCGTGCCTCCCAGTTTCGACATGCGTTTGTGACATTTTGACCTCTGCGTGCCACCACTGTTTACTCTAAACAGATAACAGGTTCAGTTTTGCAGAAGAGAAAGAGAGAATCTCCATTGTCTTAATCTGATTTTGTGCAATAGATGTTACATTAATAGTTGTTTTAAAGCCGCTCAGGCTCATGGGATCCTTTCTTGTCTTTGAACATTATTATAGGCCGTTGAATGTTTTTCTGTTTTCTTTAGAATTTTTTTTAAATATAATTCAGGATTTGCCTAACAATGACTGTTTCTTCGAATGATGAAGTCATTCCTTGGGTGCAGCCACTTCTGTACTGAACACATTCACCTGTCTGGAGCTGCACGAAGGGGGCTGTAATATGGCCTCTCCTCAGCCAGATTAAAAACATGATGGTCCACTTGGATTAAGAAAAACATAAATGTGTAACCTCAACTAAAATGTACCGTGAAGACACTTTCATCCAGGACCTTTTTTGATCAAAAACCAGCCACACCACTACTGGGAGGTAAATACGACGGGAAAGACTTCTAGCATAGATTAATATTTCATACCATCCACAGTGGGTTGGCTACAGTTCCTGCGCAAGAAACACCCGCTTAAGTCAGATGGAAAAGATTTATCGAAAAGCCTTGCTGGTACCTGCCTCGTGTGCCAAGCACTCACAGGAACAAGCGTATGTAGTGTCACATCAGGAGAATAAAAAGCTTCCGTGTCCCGCATCCTTTAATATTATTTATGCCAGCTGTACAGCAGCATCAAATGGGCATGAGCAGCCCGTATTTATGGCTAAATTGTGGGTGCGCGCCGTTGCGCAAAGGCACTCCATTATCCAGCTTTGCACTGTTTGGCGCAAACCACGGGGGCGTGCAGATCTGCGCAAATGTGAATTCGACTGTACCCTAAAGCTACTGGATCGTTTACTCTCTCCAAGGACCTCAACTAAATTTTATTCCGGAATGCTCGACTGCCACCCAATTTACACAGTCAAAGTCTATAAAAAGGCTAGAACGCTGTTATCTGAACGTGCTCTGCATCTTTATTATTCCTCCAGGAATAAGTGAGGCAGGCGGTCAGACTTAGACACGGAAGAAAGAAGAGTGGAGCGGGGAAGGAGGGTGAGTGAGGGATGGATGCTGCACAGCAGTTCAGCGTTAGTGGGAAAACCGGGATCCGATGATTTCTAATCCAGCTCTAATCTCTGTTTACATTTTTGTGCCACACGGGACAAAAGGAGCGGAGAGTAAAGCTTAATGTGGGGTAGTGAGCTGGACAATGTCTTCCCATCACATCAAAACCTTTCGACGCATGGTGCTTTCGGGTATGTTCGGGGCCCCGTGAGGCTACGGGTGCCCTTTGCATCCCACTCAAGCCACTTGGTTCCCTCCAAAAACAAGCTTTCCACCCACAAAACAGCGAGTAAAGAGTGAAAACAGCAATGAACGAGAGCCAGAGAACATTTTACCTTTTATCCAGAGTGCGCCCAAGAATCCAGCGAGGAGACTGAGCAGCGCTGTAGATCTAGTAATAGAAGCAGCACACGGAGTAAGAGGAGGAGTAGCAGAGGTGAGCCGGGAGTGGAGAACGATAATGGAGACGCGGGGAGCTCTTATACGACAGCCAAGGCGGTGAATCCACCAAGCGAGACGCGTAAAAGCAGCTGACGGGAGTCCAGATTCCCATGCACCGACAGCGTTTTATTTGTTGCTGTTGTTTGCTGCCGTTGCCTACTCTTCGTTTCCATTAAGGGAGACCTGTATGATCGGATGACCGGAGTGGCGCCTTATCAGCAAACCCGTATTTGTTGGGACGAAACGCGCAGCACCGCCGACTTCTTCCTCATTCTTCCCTCCCCGTCTCCTTTCGCTGCGAGCGCAGGAGAAAAGAGAGTGAGGGGGAGAGAAAGAAAGGGGGGGGAGAGGATCGAGTGTGACAACGAGAGGGGCCGCGTTTGCGTGAGTGCGTGTGAGTGCAGGTCTGCTTTATTACCTTGATCGCGCTGCAAGCGTTTGCTTCACTTTTGATATTTTCTCACCTTTTTGTTACACTATCAATAAAAAAAAAGCAGAATCAATAGTGAGACCCTCAGACACACGTCAGGACATCACAGTCCTCAACTGAGAATATGTCACTTCCAAGTGTAAATTCACAGCATCTCCTGCAGCTGTTGAGCCAGAAGAAAACCTGAAAATCTTTATTTTCCATCTTCTGCTGCTGATGTTTATCCTTTAGGAACAACAGCGGTGAGAAATCATGAGCAATTTCAAAAACCAACTGAGTGTTTAGCAAATGTGAGTATTGATGTCCACGCTCTGGAAATTCAAACAGATCAGCAACAGTCAGAGTCTTGAAGCCAAAGTAAACACTTCTGAAAATCATTACCAGGTGATTTGTAGTTCTCAAATCAATTTATTAGCAGCAGTCGCAAAAATCTGTTCAGACTCTAGAAGCTGGTTAGATGTTTTATCACAAACTTCCTTTAGTCAGATTTCAGTCTTTGAGGATCAGGCAACCTTCTCTAAATACTGAAACCTGATAGCATTGAGGGCAGCTTAGTTGCTTGGTAACAAGCACAGGACAGATCAGGCGGATACATGTAAATCCAAAAATGTGTGGGCCAAACAAGGTTTACAATCCGCAGTTAGCATTAAAGAGCTGGCCAACATTGCACTGGGCTTAATTACAATAAAGCAAGAGAACTATCCAGAAAAAAACCTTGATGAGTCTAAATTCTTAGATTCAACTCTGAATAATGAGCAGCTGATGGGGAATAACTGGGTCAGGTCGGGGTGAACAGGTATTACGCGTCTGTTGTCCCATTTTGCTGTCTAAATGTCACAGAGGCAAAACGGGGGTCTAAGATCCTTCTGGGAGATGCAACTATGTAATGACAACCATATTTTTGCAAGGACATTCCAGAAAGGCAAGGCAGGGTTTGGGAGTTACTCATCAAATCAGAGGATGAGATCATCAACTGCACATCAGGAGCCAAATCACAGAAATGAAATCATGCTGTGTCAGGAACTGTTGGGCTTACTCTCTCTGAGTGAGATGGGATTGACCAGAGAGGCTGGTTATCATGTTGAAGATGTTATATTAGGTTAAGAAAGAGATAATTGGGGAGGGGGGGAGCTGAAGTGAATTACAGAATACACACCTATAGGAACTTATATGAAAGTCACCTGATCAATAGTCAGAGCTGTGAGAAAGACTCTTTTAAAAAAATTTAAAAAGCAAAGAAACAGCTGGAGAAGAGAAGCCATGGTGGTTGAAGGAAGAGAACATGTGGTTAATGAGATTACCAAGGCTGATTTTCCAAACGGAGACCTGGAAGACGGAATGACTGCTGGGGAGGCTGTGCTGAGGGATTTGGGGTGTTTAGGAGGGCCTTTGAAACCAGAGGAACAGCTTGGATGTACTGGGATCATTAGTTAACATCCCTGGAATATGATGAGCCAAGAGCTCCTGACATTTCCAGTGAAGGCACGACTCAGCAGACCTCTGCTTCAGTGTTCCACTGCAAAAAAATAGGCAAGTCATCTTCAGGTACCAATCTAAAATGCAGTTTAAAATATGTATACAATGATATCAGTGTATGTTAAGATTGCAAATGCCAGTAGGTTGGTCTCCATCCACTGTGAAACCCAAGTTTATTTGTAAAAATGGTACAGAAGAACCCTGCAAGACTGCTCAGAGACAAGCTTATTGAGCTTCAGGTGATTTCATTTATAATTCAGAGGAACTGCACCCATGGGTGGCCTCTGAGAGCAGAATTATTCTCATGCCTGTCAGTCAAACACCATTTTTACTATTACGGACGAGATGCTCAGAGTGTCATTCTTATCAAGATTCAGGGTCATGGGAAACTGCTAAAATGACAACAAAGATTCAGATCTCTTATGAAGAACACCAGACATTACAACTGGAACAGTTCTTCAGCATCACCATTTACACTTCTTTGACAACCACATCAGATAAAAAATATGAAATGAAAAAGATTGAAATTACTGACATTTAAGATTCCTGTTCCTTTTCCACAACCCTATCAAACAATCCCTAGAAGTAAACTTCTTACTGTATGCAAACATTAAACATGCTACGGCTCTAGATATTCTATAGATATTGTTGCCTCAAGGACTATCCTGAATTTCTTTGTGATGTTTGGTGAATACATGCCGAGGTTGTCCCTGGAGACCAGGAAGCCATTTAGAATTAGATTAGATTAGATAGATTAAAATGCCACAGTGATTCTAATCACAAGAGACTGCTGTTTGAAAGGAGAACTGTTCACTCTGTTGTGCAAAATAAAATATGGTAAAGCTCTTCTCCTCTCTCTCTCTCTTTAAGGTATGTAAGCATAAAAATAAAGAGAGAAATGACACAAATACATACATGGCTGGATGAGTATTAATACATTGTCCTTCAGGAGTTTTTTCCAGCTATGATTAAGCCTCCAGAACATGATTCTTCTGGATACCTACCTCTGACATTAACAGCTACCAATGAGCTTGTCACTTTAACTATGGATTTAGAGGAGATCAGGACAAACAAGACCTCTGGTTGACCCCCCCCCCCTTCCCCCCAAAATGCACCAACTGGCCACTGATGTGTTGGAAAAAGTAAAGAACTCCAGCCTATGGATAATTGTCCATGATTGCAGAGTCAGCATGACCTTGCAAAGTGATAAAAACTGAAGAGACCTTCCTGCTCTGTCACTGACCCAGTGTGTGATGTGATTTTAGAGTTTTACATTTGAAAGCGACGACCTCCAGTAAGTAAAACTGTCCTAATATTGATCCTACCGATTTTTATTAAGCCCAAGGTTGGCCTGCTCTGTGTAATGTGCAATAAAAAAAATCGTATGGCAAATATCTATATTCTCTCTCTCTGTCTCTCTCTCTCTCTATCACACACTCACGCGCGGACAGTGGCATCAGAACAAATTGAAAAGTCTCGGAATTTCACGGCAGCATTCAGATAAATATGAAATTACATTTTCTCTGGGGCATCATGGCCGCCATCAGTTGCATCATCAAGCAGCTTCAAACAAGCACAAGCCAAAGTGAAGGGAGCTGCACTCTGAATGACTTTGCTCAAAGGGGAAGCACAGCCCTAATATCAGACCGGCTACAAATGAAGAACACACAGCCAAACCGTTCAAATTACGACACGACAGGAGGCGTTTGATCCCTAAAACCGCACATTTCCCAGCTTTTAATTCAGAAAAAAAATCAGATTTGTTAAAATCAGTCAACAGTAGAGTGTCACAAGTTTCCCTCGTGGGAATGGAAGATTAATTTCCCGGTTGACAATTTTATTGCTGGACTGTAGTAATGATGGTGGAATAGTAAATACGGAAGCTGGACATTCATCTTCTGTGTTCTACACGAATCTATGGTTTCCTCCGGCTAGAACATTTGCAGCACCTGTTGTAAGCTGAACTCGTGAGAACAGGTGGAGACGACGGGAATGCTGGTCCTGGTGTCACCTTATCAAACACAACTATTATAAGGCTGGAAGCATCTGCAGGAATTAGCAACGTGAGGGACAGCCAATGAGGGGAACTAGCACCTCTCATCCTCTCTGAGCTGACAGATCATTTAAAAGGTGTAAACCAATATTTATTGGAAATGTCTTGGCCTGTTCTTGTCTTCTTCCAGTTTCAGGTGTCACTGAAACAGCTCTGGAAGAGCAGTCTAGCCTGTATGTCAGGCCAGGCCAACCCGCGGCTCCCGAGCCGCATGAAGCCCTTTGCCTGGTTTCATGCAGCTCTAACGTTCATATCGAAGTTTGGGTTTGTGTTTTTTTAATGTGCATGTTCGCTTCGCTTGAGTTCAATACGGTACTTTTGCCAAAAGCGCATGCACGTTAGATGAAAATACCGCAAAGTTTCTCAGTAGGGACAAGATCTTTTGAGTAAACAATTAGTGTCAAGTTCGCCTTCAAAATGGCAGGAAAAAATGCACGAAAGCTTCGTGACCCGGTTCCGTGATTTACAACTGAAAAGGCCACAGATTGCATTCTTCGTTGCCCCTTTTAATGTGGAGCCGCACTGTTTGAAAGCCCCGCTAGTCACAGATGAGGCTGCAGCTGAGTTGGAGATGATCGATCTTTGTGAGAAAGACCAACTGAAACCTGCTTTAAGGGAAGGGGCCATTGAGTTCTGGAAAAGTGTGCCAATGGAAAAATACCCCAATGTCAAATGGGCTGCGCTTAGGATACTGTCAATATTTGGGTCAACATACGTCTGCGAGTCTGTGTTTTCTACCCTAAAACACGTGAAACCAAAGCATCGATCTGTTCTGACTGACAACCGTGTGAAAGAATTGCCTGGCAACAACTGAATACAAGCCAGATTTGAAGAGGATTGTTCAAAGCAAGGAATGCCAGAAGTCCCACTAAGCAACATGCATAGTAAGAGAACATATTTTTTTTAAATTATTATATTTTTGTTTGTGGACTTAGTTGAATTGAGAGTTTGTGTGTGTGAGACAGTGCACACAATGTTCATTGTTAAAAATGACTGGCCCGTGGTCTGTAGTAGTCAAATTCTGTCATTATCATGTTGGTGTGTGACATTTACAATAAATCTGGCTAAGCAGAGGTCTGTGTGTGTGAGGAAGGGATGTGGTGATGTTGATGTGTGCCCATGTGTATGATGTGGCTCTTTGCGGTAACACAGTAAAAAATGTGGCTCTTAGGCTCGGACTGGTTGGCCATCCCTGCTGTATGTTATACGCTGGGCTTCCTTTATTTTGTATTACATTATAACATAAACTATAAATGAAAAGTTAGAAAAAAGAACAAAATAAAGGAAACTCATGGGAATTTGTGAGGAAACTAAAAAGAGCAGGTCCGCTGTGAAGCTGAATGGGGAACTGTCCAGAGGGCAGCGATGATCAGTCTGCCAAACCAGATTAGTGTGAAATGTCAGCAGAGGAAAACAGTAACAGAGGTGAAATAAAAGAAGGGAGATCACCAGACATCAGCTGTGACGAAAAACCTGCCTGCAGTCTGCTGTGTCCTCAAACACAGAAAGCGAGAGGGAGAGAGAGAGAGAGAAAGAGAGTAACAGAGAGAAGCAACCAGCCATTTGATGAAGTGCACAATGTGTGAAACTTTAATGACGAAGGTTGAAAAGGACAAATGGTAACTATCACACATGTGAACAGCACACAGATCAAGGTTTCAGTTCCTGGCCTCCAGAGATCGCACCTTCAATTCTTGATTAAGGTAAGGCATCCCCCAGGGGTCTGTTCTTGGCCCATTTCTGTTCAGAAGGTTGACCCTTGATTGTACTTTAACTCTGTTGCGCAACATCTACATAAATCACCAACAGCAACGCTAAAAGGATGAGTGCTGCTGCTGAAAATAGCTGTGGCTATTTTTAAGTTTAACAGACAGCAAGTCTGACAATTGTCAGTTAAAGTTGCACTTAGGTATACATACAAGAAGCTGCACAGACAGGGAAATCACAATAACCTTATGGTGAGGTTATAAGCCTATTACCCCTGTATTTGTAGACGTGCTCTTGTTCCACACAGAATATCAGTCTGTGTTTATACATTACACAGCCTAATCATTTCCTAAATTTAACATTTGGGACCTGTCCTGCATATCTCACTCAAGTCTGTCCATCACATTCTGCCACTCAAGCACAGACAACAGCAGCAGGAATGCAATTAAGTTGATTGCTGACAAACTGTATGGATAAAAAAAAGGGCCTGTAATGTGATGAAGCATCAGCTAGAATGCAGCAGGTATATCACGGTCGTCTCTACACACACACATTTGGAGCCAACCAAGCACTTTGATTTGGTAAAAAAAACAAAAAACCTTTGAACACGAAGAAAAGCAGGAGCGGACTCTGACACTGATGAGTTAGACAAACCAAATGCTTTAAATCCGCTCCAAACTTAATCTGGAATTCTTCATCTTCACGTTGTTAATTTAGCATTGTCATTTTCCCGTCAGCTGTCAAAGAAAAAGAAAGGTAAATGTAGGTGAACCAACTAATATTAGATATAGATTCTAATCCTTTTGATAATTACTACAAGAATTTCCATCGGGGATGATAAGTAAAAGACGATAACAGATGGAAAATATGACAACTTGATTCTCCTGAATGGACATCAGTGACGACGACGCCACCATCTGACAACTGACATCGTAAAAGTGTTTAGGACAATGAGAGACAGAGAGAGGGTGTGTGTGCGTGTGTGTGTGTGTGTGTGTGTGCGTTTTAAAGTGCGTTCAACATGTGGACTCAGCACAAACGCAGCAGTGACAGACTGACGCATTTGCAGGACACACAGAGCCGTTGTGGTTCAGCAGCTCTCAGACAGGCTGAATACTGAAAACTCTTCTCCTCATTTGTTTTCAGCTTTTATGCAGGAACATCCCATCAACTGCTCCTTTTTCTTTTTCTGCATTTCATCGCCTCCCTCCTTTCCCTCTCCCCTTTTCTCCTACATGTCTGCCCTGTTCTCAAAATTTCCTTTCTCCTGCTCAATCGGCACCTTCATTTTCCTCTGCTCTTATCTCAGAAAAACATTCATCCCTTCATCCCTGTCATCCTCTCCACTCCACTCCAACTCTGCCACTTATCCACCTTTTCCACTTCCTCTTTTTCCTGTTTCCTTCCCTCTTTCTCATTCTGTTTTCTTTCCCCTTTAAGATCCAGGGATTTGTTCATTACCTGCACTACAAACAGGTTTGACATTTACACAAGTGCTGATCACAGTGGACACGTCTCTGTGATGTTTTTGGTCAAGCTGCCCCCCCCCCCCACACACACACACACTGGGCAGACCACATGGAGCCTTGTCTGCACTTCATAACTGCAATTACTGACAAACCTCAAGAATAAAATTGAAAACCAGCCAGACATTTGTGTCATTTTGTAATATACTATAGATTACTGCCACTTTATAACCACAATTTCAAGCCTGACCTCCCAAAGTCTTTGATGGGTTGTTTAAATTTCTATGAATGTCTAAGACCTCTGTGGCTTTGGAAACAATGTTCATGCCAGGCTACAGTCTGTGGGGTCTGCACAGGGTCTAACCTTTATTGTTCGAAGTGCTCTGGTCCAGACTAGGCAGTGTCATCCTGTGGGCCATTTTCTCTGGGTCCATACATCTCTCAGAGGGATGCTTTAATGGATTAGAGGCTTCTTAAGTGCTACAACTTGGCACATATCCTTGAAGAGAAACACAAGACCAACCCAATACAAAGGTAGGCATAAGCTCAACGCAAAAGTTTCCCTCCAGCAGAAAATTACAATCACTACATTGTTAGTATGCTTTCTACATCACTTATATCAGCTTGGAGCATCACAGGACACACATACAGAGTACATGTTTTTGGAAACTGGAACATCTGGAGAAACCCCACATGGACAAACAGAGGATGTGTAAAGTAGACCCAGACTCACTGGCAACTGCGCTAACGTCCGTGCTGCCCTTACAGGACATGAAGTATCCAAATAGAGGATTACATATCAATCAATATCCATTTCAACTTGAAGCTGTGCAATATTTAACCCACAACATAACACCACTTGAATATTTCCATCCCAGATTCATGGTGCCAGGATACCTTCGACGCACTGCCGAGGCACCCCTGAGCAAGGTACAAAACCCCCAAATGCTCAGCTAGAGACTTGTCCGGGGTTGTACCCTGCCTACAACCAGATGCAACTGGGATTGGCCCCTGCACCCTCCTGTGGCCCCACAAGGAGGAAAAAAAAGCGGTCATGACAAAAAAATAAGTTTAAAAACCTAAAAATGGAATTCTTGTGTACAAACATTTTCACAAGATTTTTTCCAGTTTTTAAAACTTATTTTTTTCATGAAGGGTAAATTCTGATAGTTGTGGCAGCACATAAAAGCATTTTCCAGGGCCAAAGTTGTTTTTGGTTCAGTGTTTATCAGTTCGGAGTGTATCGGAGTGTATATTGCAGCAACAGGTATGTAATAATGAAGAATAGACAGAGTCTGCTGAGCTTTTAACACAGCAGGACCTTCCCTCAAATGTAAGAAGCAAAGCAGCTTTTTCACAGTAAAAGTTGCTCTTCTGTATGACAGCTAAACAATTTTTTTTATTTTAAGCAATTTATTCTCTCCTATTAACAACTGCCCTCTTGGATAAAATTAATTTGGTTCTTTGCACTATTACAATAATTTCATTAACAGCACATGGGCACTCAATGGATAGTCCAATGTCTCAAGGCAAAAGAAATAATTTAAGATTAGTTTTGCTTGAAGAGTTAGCAACTAGTCTTTTAATCACTCTTCAGAATTCAAATTTAGTCTCAGGAGCAAACAGCAAAAAAATTTAAATGACCAAAATAACCCAGGTATGGTTTAATGAAAGCTGCAGTCCCACTGACTCAGCTGTCTTTCACACATTTCTGCGCTTTCTCCTGCACCAAGAACACTGCCTCAGTCCAAATGTGCACGGAGCATCACATCTCCAATCAAGCCACAGCAACATGACCTTCTCCAGACTGCAAATTGTTCTTCCTTAGAAAAAAGGAAAATCCCGCATTCAATAAGCCGAATGGAATCCCAGTTCCCAACCCTCCCTCACCTTCCCATCTAATCCCATCCCTCTCTTCCGCCTGTTTTCCTTTGCCTCCTTATTCCCTCTCGCAATTAAACTAATCTACTCACTTCCTTCCTGTATCAAAACTAAATTAGAAGCTTCATTCTTTGGATGTTCCACTCTGCATTTGACACAAATGGGCCATGATACTAAATTCATTTCACTCTAAACACACCTTTAACACACTGGTATCCAAAATGCTCCCTACTTCATAAGGGACAATAATGCCCGTGCCTCATTACCTCCATCCAAACATGAGGCAAATGAGCTACATCATGATACCATCATCGATAGCGATGACGTTGCTCCGATGAGTTGGTAAACAAAGAGGAAATGGCTGTTGCCCAGTCACAAGTGTGTGCAGGGCTTAGCTGAAATACCCAGTCTCTGTTTTATAATCCCACTAACACCATGTTGGTACGTTTGCTACCATCTTAAAATGAGTAGAAAAAAGTGAACACAAACAAGTCCACTGAAAATACCCTCAATACAGTTCCTGGCTATATTGTGACTGACAAGGCATCATCTTGCTGGGTATAGTTAAAGAGGCCATATAGCTATGGGGTTAACGAGCATGCTAATTGGAACACGAGCCGACAGGATGAGGTGGACCAGCTGGGGCTTTTTATTACCATGAGTTATCCTCATGCTTATTCATTTGTTACTCTGTCTTTCCCTCATGTTTTATAGTTAGAATTTTCCTCTGGAGAAAGCAACCTTCAATTTAAAGCACTGAACCTTCCCTCTGTTTAAGAATTCCAAACACCACTGACCCCTCTTTTCCACAATGAACATGCGGATGTTGCAGGTGTGTTGGAGAGATAATGTCCAGGCAGATGCTGCAGTGTGAAAGGACCCAGATAATGGGAATAAACAAACTGCCCTGGGCACACAGGACTTATTTCAAGTTCTCATTTCATTACTCATTTAATCCCTTATCAACAAGCACACTTGCTGTACATCTGCCCTTTTCTAAAATGGGGTTTCATCTGAAATAATCAACTTAATTGATTTAAAAGTTCCTTTTCTTAATCTCTCAATCACAACTCTGCAGTCGGCTGCATCTCTGGGGTTGCTGAGGGGGCAGGAAGCAGCCAGGTGCTGCATTAATCCCAGTTTGTTGCATCCACAGGCACTGGAAAACAGCGCAATGGGCCTGAAAGATGCTGCCTCTCCAGCTAACTGCTTCGACCTCAGTTTGTGAAAAGGGAACAGCACGAGGACGACAGGGAAGCGATGAAAGAAGAGTTCGAAAAAACAGGAAAAACTGGTAACCGAGTCTTCAGGAAGTCATCCAGATACCAAGAGGTGGCTTCAGGTGTGCAGAAGGGTGCCATTAAGGCAGAGGAGCGTCTGCAACACTCGATGATTGGGTCATCTTGAGAGAATATCAGACTGGGAATAAAGTAAATCCACAAAACTGCTGGTTGTCAAGCAGTAAGCGCAAATGGGCCGGGTGGAACTACTGTACATCTAATTTATGCAAGCTTCCAGGACCTAAATTAAACCGTAGGGACTTCCTACTACTACTATTTCCTCTTTTACAGCCAAATGAAGAATTGTATCCACGTATTCATCATTGAATAAATGATTTCTGTTTCTCCCTGCTGCATGACTTCCTGTCTAAGATCCCAGCTTTCCTCAAATTTCCCCCTGAATTTAAGCACTTCAGCACTGGTTATGCTACATTAGCCCCCCATGGAAATACATTCTGCTGCTAAAACAATCCACATGCATCCTGCACCCATGCATGTACAATGACAGCAAACACACAGAAGCGGCTAATGTACTGTATATACAGTCATTTACAAGACAAATGAGTATCTGGAGTGCTACTGCATGTCCACGTGTATTTTTTATTCATATTAATCCACATTTTTACCACTGCATGGTTTTCTTTTTGCTGCCTGGACTGTGCTGTGTTTTGGCCTGTGAAATCATCTATTCAGTGAAGCTTGCCTACTACCTTCCATCACCTACACACTTGCTGCATAATAGCCACAAATCTAGAGAAGCTTTTCTTAAAAGCCCCTGCCAACTCTTTTATATGAGACAAGTAATGAAGTCAACTTGAGTGGCAGCAGGGTTTATGGAGAGATTCAGGGTCAAAACAACATCCCAGCCAACTGAGGGCACTTCCTCCATGACAGCAGCTGTATGTAAGTAGACAGACTCGTGTGTGTTGACAATCTTTTTTCTCTCCTTGGTTTAGTCAGACTCGAAGACCCTCCAGACTTGAAGTGAGGGGGGATTGATGAGTTTAAGTGATTCTATCTGAGGTCACGGGGAGGCTGTGTGTAACTGTCACACATCACTAATGACTTCTACCATCCTTTGGCAGCTAGGTGGATCCTAATGTCAAGCTCTGGTGCTAATAGGATGCATTTCTCACTGTTTAGGGAGCTGTCCTGACTTCATCAGGTGGTTGGTTGATGTCAGAGTGTTGATGAGCTCACAGGGCCTTCGGGCTGTAACAGCTCTCTTTCTTACTTCCTACAGTTGGCGTCCATCCATCTTGGCTACTCTGGAATGTATGCAAGCTTAATGTACTCCAGTTTTGCCATCTAAGTTATTTAGTTAAGGAAAAGAGTCAACTTAATACATCTGGTTAGTGATCAGCTAAAGCAGACACAGCATTTTTCCATGTCTCCTTTTTAAAACCTTAACCATTAGTTTTAACACTAGTTGTATTTGTGATTTGGACTGTACCAAAATGATACGGGTAGCTTTTGGGTGAGTTTTCCTGTGCGATGAGTGTGGCCATTCATTTCTATATTGTAATATTTTGCTTGTTGATGCATACACACTAGCCTAGGTGTGTACGCATCAACAGTAATGAACAGTCAAACCCATACTGCCCACTTATGTAACTGATGTTTGTCATCTCTCAATGATTCAATGTGTAGGATTAAATACTCTTGAAGGGGGTTGTTAATCCATATCACCAGGAGCACTTGTTGAAATTTATTTTATTCAACACCTAATTGGTAATGATTTTAAGAGCGAGTTGTTTGGTTTGAGGGTCTTTTAACAGCCACGAACCCACAGGACAGTCGGGTTATTGTATTGTAAGGTGTTTGCAGAGTTAATGACTTTTATTGATGACTTATTGACCTCCATGCTCAAGGGCTTCTGGGAAATCGCCCTGTCTATCAGCAACAACCTGAGGTCAAACCCTCTCATCTGGCATGTTTGTCTATAAAATGGAATTGTTTGAGAAAGGGAAGGGAACTAAATAATCCATTGGTCACTTATCAGTCTCATGCCACAGTTAGAATTATTTTATTAATTTCCTTAAACTGTTTCATTATAAAGGTTTTGTCATTTGACCTTAAGCCAAAATAATTGATATAAGTAATTAGAGAGTCTTACATAATGATGTCAATATTGTCAGAAACTCTGCCACGTGTCCCCGCCAAGGGAGGAGCAGTAGCAAATGGATGTAGATAGTGGGAAAATGATCTCTTTTTTCTGTCCTTAATGACTACATAGGTTGCAGTGGGTGTGATAAGTAGGCCATTCCAAGGTGCACAGAGAGGTTTTTCCAGGACTAGAACGGATTGAACCTCCATTCCTGTGTGTGATTGTTGAAAAAAAGGTGATGGGGTTAGTTTCCATGTTTTGTGGGACCTGAGTATTGCCGAAATGAAGAGGTGATGTTGGTTACATGATGTTGCCACAGCTGCTGAGCATCCTGAGCTGACTGAAGTGGACGGAAGTTTCACCTCTGCGCTCTCCACCACACCGTCTGAGTCGTAATACTAAACACCACATAAACCCTGCTGGGTTTGTGTGACAGTATTAGTGATTTTGTATGGCTGCGGTTCTGCTGGTTACTTCTCAAGAAGAGTGTAAATCCCTGCTCATAAACAGAGGCTCAGCTAACCGCTACTGTTGGCTCAGGCCTCTCTGAGATGCTTCTGTGCTGGCAGACTGGGAGAACATTTAAGAGGCGTTTCACCCACAAGCTCGTGGCTTCTGCTGCCAGCTGTGTTAATTCTGAGGTCACAAACATCGGCATGAAATCTTATAAAGTGCTGGGAAAATAAAGCTTGCGAGCTCTGTGCTATACTAAGATACTCAGCATCTTAGACTGGTTTTCTCTACCTCGCCTCCACACAGCCCTGCTTTTGGTGGAAGGTGTTTTTCATGTATTCTTTTAAAAGCTACCTAAATGTAAAAAAAAAAAGAAAGAATTTACCGTAAATGGCTTATTGACAACAGATGTAGATATCTATCTATATGATACATAATTTTCTTAGGCTAACTACTAGCAATTCTGCCTGGTTTTGTGGATAAAATGACTAGATTAGCTTTCTGGCACCCCTTACCTGAGTTCAGTCTTACCTTGGTGGCTCATTCCACCTCCCTGACCTGCCTGATTACTCAGATATGCTCCACCTGCATCTACCTGGCTCCACCCTATTCCAGGTGTTTGTACGATGCTTCCTCCTTCCATGTCGAAGCAATGTTTCCTTTTAGTTTTTCCAGCATTCCGTTGTCTGGTTTTGAGTTGTTGAGTTTTGATCTTAGCCTGGATGTTTGGAGCCTATGTGCTGCATAAAAATGACAATTATCAATGGAAGGGTTTGTTCCAAGGGTAGATATATAACAATTTAACTATATACTATAATGAACAATGAAGTATATATAAAACTACTGTGCAACAGACCTTTACACATTTTTGGATCTTCTCTTGGAAGCTTACTTGAACTTCAGGCCCATCTGCCAAACTTCCTGCAGCACTTTAAGACATCGGACCATCACACAGAGGCTTGGAAGCCGTCCTCCAGAATATCCTCTGGGGTGGTTGCAAACATTCAACTCCCTGGTGTAAGTCTCTGGCTTTGGGATCGAAGCCGAACACAGGGCTAACTGGAACAGCCAACTTGAGAGGAGATTGTTTGAGTCAGCAGCCTGAGTCACAGAGTGCGGTGGGATGCAGAGAAACAAAGTAAAAAAACAAAAGTGAGTGGAGAAGATGCATTGACACTGTGAAGAGGAATGAAAACATACAATGGTGGTGTGGTGGTGCCTTTGAGACAGGCCGTCAAAGGTCAGTTGTCATTGTACGACAGGCTTTGGAGCCCCTGGGGCCTCTTGTCACTGTTCGGTGCACCTCAGGATAATGGCATATAGGGAGGAGGGAAATGGTATAGTGAGGGAGGTGGATGAAGACAGTGAAGGGCTTCGCTTGCATCCTGTCACTGAGCCTGATCACCTGTCAGTGCGTGTGCATGTGGGAGGGAGCGTACAGCTGGAAGACAATGAGCCAACTGCCAGTAACTCTTACTGCTGAATGCTTTTCCTGCAGCTACATCCAGCTTATCTGACCAATTCTGCTCACTGGCTTGAGCCAAAAAGACAGGCTGTTCTCTCCCTGACCGAATGCTTTATTCAGGGTTCCTCAGCATCTACACTAAAAGCACTTCAACAAGGGCACAAGTTCCAAAACAGATAAAGTATTTTAGAGCCCCCTCGGGCATGCACAGGTTCGCTCCTGCACCTCAAGAGGAAAGGAGCAAGCTAATCCCATATTAATTACACACCTCAGCAGCATTATCCATGTTAATTAATAGTCCTGATGTGGTTGCCCTCTGTGCAGGCGCGTTAATAATTATGCATTTTCTCATCACGACCTAGGTCAAACAGGTGTTAAGGAGGAGATCCACAGATGTGCAGCGGGACATTCAGGAGCAGAAAGATTACAGAGTAATGACAGAATGGTATTCTTCATGAGTTTTATGCTCCGTACATGATGTATATTCATCACATTCCTTTGTGATGACAAAAGGCGTTGATAAGCTTCATGGTAAATGTGTTCAACATTGCTGAGCTGTCACTGCATTTTCTGTTATCCACATTAGCATCAGCACGCATGCCTGTGTGCGTGCGCGCGCGTGCGTGTGTGAGCAGCTGTGCCTGTCACAAACAGATAACACGTCTAACAAAGGGAAAGATGGCAGGAGGGTTGTGCCACCAGAATAATTTAACAATCTGTGAGGGAAATGATGATACAAGCGTGACAAGCGTGTTTGTGTGCATTTACCAGTACATGGTGTAAACATATTGACTTTTGCACAAAGTCACCTTCTTACATGCTAATGTCCTCAAAATTGATGAAGTTGAAATATTTGAGTTCTCAGCACGAGTGTGTTTTGACTCACTCTGTGTGTGCACGTGTGTGTGTGTCGGTGTTTGTGTTATTTTCTAGTCTGACAGGAATCTCTGCCTTGTAAATGAGCAAATCTCTGCCTGTCACCCTTCATCTTTTTCCTCCTGGGACAATTTTTAAAGCTCAAGTGAGCAGAAACGCCATATTTGTTTGTTCAGCAAACAGAAAATTCTTTCTCTGCCTTTGCTGTTGCTCTGAATCTAAACATCAGTGTCTGATGCAGAGTAACAGCGATGCCCTTTACTGTTTTAAACCAAGGGCGAGTAAAACCTGTTGGCCTTGTCACACATGTTTCTTTTCTGTCCGACCAGTCTTCTGTCAGGTCTTTAATGACCCACATCCTGAATGCAGCTGAAGTGGGTGATGTCCCTGCATGCTGAGCACTTGCCTGGGTGACCTCTCAGCTGCGCAAGGATCAAACATTCATCCCAAAATAGCACAAACAAATGAGTTTTGGGGGCCAAGAAACTCGGAAGCAAACTGTGACACTATTGAGATGTTTTCACCCAAATTGGGCTGATGAGAAGCAAATTCAAGTGCGGTGCTTGTGTGTCTGCCTGCTCATTTGAATGTGTACCTGAGCAGCAAAGCGCTCTTAATCTGCATGACATGCTGCAGGCTGGTGCTGCTCTTTCCACCAGAGACAAAATGTTGACTCACTGCAGTGCCGAGCTGCTTCACATGGTGTAAGACTCATTAATAAAAAGAGATTTTCTTACACACGCACACACATGAGCCGTCTGTTGAGAGCTCACCCCTACATGGATTTTCCCGAACATGCTTCCGTGAATTGTCTGTATCTCCACACATCTGACCCCCCACCTCTTAATGAATCCTTATTCATTTATTTTTATTACACAATGGGTCTTTGATTATTATCCATTTCCCCTACATGATTACCCTTTTAATCTTGCGGATTAAGACTGACCGACTGGTTAATTTGCTGGGCAGAGCGACTGGATATCGAAGCGGTTGCTGTCATTACTGAACAAGGACGATATCAAATGAGACAAGCCGACTAAGTAACTTGATATTAGGTTGGGAGATCGGAAATGATCTTTATCATTGCAAGGAAAGGAGGATAATGAGTTTTTACACTTTAAAATACTGCAGTATTAAGCTATTAGGAAAAAAAGACAGCTGCTACAAAAATGTTTTCAATTTAATAAGTTTCTTTATAGGGATCCCTTTAGTATGACAGAGAATTGAATTCAACATCTACCAGCATTAAATCAGTATTTCCTTGCAGACAGGTGCCACCGACAAACACAATATCCTGTTTAGGTGCAACCAACCGGTGTTGACTGTTGCTGGGAGGATATGAAACCTGGTCCACATAACCAAGTCAAACACTGTCCTTAATGAAATCTGCTGTGCCACAGCCACTCTACTGATAATGAACGCTGCTGAAGAGCCCAATCACACAAGGTGCTGTGACATGTTTTACATTATAATAGTATTTCCTGACGACTCCAGAGAGCTGGCGGCTGCCTCTGTGCAGTTCTTTGTTCAGCCTGTGATTCATTACCGATAATTGCATTATTGACAATGACATTTTTGCTGCTTTTATTTGAAAAAAATAAGAATGTGATAGTGGGACAGATTGTGAGTAGGAAGAAGGGCCAAAGGGATAAATTGGCTGGTAAAATACATGTGTCCGTATTCTCAATCATCAACCAGGGAAACAAACAGGCAGAGAGTGCAGCGTTTAGCCAGGCCAGGAAGAATCTTTATGCCAGTCAAACCACCTGACAGGAAGGGGAAAATTTAGCCTCTCCTTGAAAATAACTTCAAAATGGCCCAATTTCAAATCACTTTAATATTCAGACTTCCTGCAATGAATATTGAAATAGTTCTAGTTTAGTAGTGTGCTGATGCACAGCTATACGTGTGGTGGTAACCTAAAAGGATTTGCCATCTTGAGATGAAGTTGGTGTTTTCCAGCTGAAGCAGATCCAGGAAAACAAAAGACTACAATCACACCTCACTAACACAACAGCATAAACAGGACATGCTGAAAGAGTGCAATTAAATTAAACTGCTCGTGTGTAAAAGTCTATCCATCTGGCTAAGTTGGGAGCTGGAATATAATCAACAGAGACATGAGAGAGGGGAAATGAATGGGCTCTATTCAGGGCACTTTTGTTGGGATTTATTGTTGCTTTTTTTCTGGCACTGCAGATAAAGAATTAGTGCCTTTGCTTGTGCAAGCCACTGGGTTGGTCTCTGAACATTTATTTTGCTATGATTTACTATAATTCATTTTTAATCAAACGAGATGTTTCAGTAAAATTTGTCTGTACCCATTTAGCCCTTATCCATACATTAAAAATACAAAAAAATTATCTCTATATATATTTGTTGTGCTTGCTTTTGATCATAGGAATACATTCAATAAATGGAATAAATATTGTTGAGATCACAACAGGGTTGAGGGGGAGCCACGAACAACAGTACTGTGAGATTGATTAATTACCCAAAGAACTCTGAGAACACACTGTAGTTGATAACTGCTGTGGTCAGAAATACCCGGAATTATTGTCAATTCAGTGAGGAAGGCAACACAACGGAGCTGGTAGAACAGAGGCTGTCACAGGTGGATGCATATAAAGAATTAGCTTAGCAGCCATGCCTCTGGTGGGAGTGTGGAGGTCCATTTACTACGATAAGAACAATGTAACATGCACGAGCATCATGACCGGACACAGCACAGCAGAATCGGTGACCTTGCCAACTTCCGTTATCAGACTCTCCCAAGAGGATGAGGGGTTGGTGAAGATCAATTTAACAATCCCATGCTTGCTTCCCTAGAGGCTGAGGGGGAAGCAGAGGCAGGAAAGCAGAGGGAGCGTGTCTGGAATCCTTTCAGGAATCTCGGAGCATCACTGCCATCACTCCAGCCTCTTCATCTGCTGGATCACCACCGCCTCTTCTCTCAGAAAGTCACGTTTTTACTCACTTTCTCCAAATGAAACACAGAACTGGACACTATTTGTTGCAGAAACATGCACACACTACACAGGCAGGATCAATCTTCCTCTCTTCCGACCATGGTTTCATTCTTAAGAACAACACTGACATCCTGAGCTCGCTCGCTCTGTCTGTCTGTCTGTCTGTCTGTCTGTCTGTCTGTCTGTCTGTCTGTCTGTCTGTCTGTCTGTCTGTCTGTCTGTCTGTCTGTCTGTCTGTCTGTCTGCTTTATTGTTCTAAACTGCACAATTTTTGCCATCCCATCCTGGGTGATATAAGCCATTAAAAGCAGTTTGGCTCTGAGACCAGAGAGCATCTCCACAGTTACAAAGTGACCAGTCCCAGAAATTGGGGCAACCAGTTTTCTTCCCATAATGGCATTTTAAATCCATGAAATAAGAGCAGTGGGAGTCAAGCCGCTTTTCACAGATAGCTTTTGTGATGTGGGGATGCGCAGTTGATTAAATTCAGTGTCATTACGTGCCAATTATTATGGTAACTCATTGAAAAGGTTATTATTGATAGCATGGCTGCACATTATACCCAAAGACAGCAGGACAAATGGAAACCTAGATGGTCCTGCAACGCAGCAACATTTTGACTGATGACAGGGTTTTTGTTTGTGAAAGCATAAGCAGAAATATGGGAAATTTTGACTTTGACTCATACATTTGCACTTCGTAGGCCATTTATAGAGACCTAATGCTAAATTTTAATGTGAACATAAATAATAATTGAAGTGGAAACAGAATTAAAGCATTGCCTGCAATTTTATTAACTCAATGTAGAACATGTGCACAAATCCTGACCATTAAATTAGCATGGGAGAGAATTACAAGCATGCGACAGACATCCTGGGAATAGTTTTCAACATAAAAGGCTTCAATGGAAATAAAAATTTAAATTAGAAATGCGCGCCTTGGTTCTCCACCGCTCCTCACTCCCGTTTCTCTCTGCAGTAGCTAACATATTAATTTAGGTCATAGATCCACATACCTGCTGCAGGTTTAAGGTTTTAGGCAAAGAAAAGCGTTAAGTTTTATTCAACTTTTAATCTTGTATTGAAGAATTTAACTATCAGAGAGAAATAAACCAAAGCACGGACCGAGTTTAAGAATAACCAGGGTTAAGAGAAGTCAGTCGGTGATTCTGAAGACCTTTAAAAGACAAACACTGGATTCATTCCTGGTGTTAGATCATATACACGAGAGGGACTGTCAGTCTCATCAGGGCGGAAGAGATGAAGAACCAGTGTAAGGATGGAGGGGGTTAAATGTCAGGGCGCTTATTCGACTTGCTTGGATCAGTAGATAAATAGATGAGTGGGCAAACTGATAAATGGGATAGATGAGCAATAATTCCATGCACGCACAAGCTGACAAATGTATTTGATGGGTGCTTTGAAGCAGGGCCTGGGAGATGAGACACTTGATGGACTGATCGATGGTTGCGGCGTTGACCCACGTTAAACAAACCCAGCACACTCGCTGTAACGGAGCCACTTTGCTTTTGCAGAGCAACCACGCAGTCCCGCACAGACACAACGAAACGCAGCAGCAAAGAGCCTCATATAGGAGAAAAATGATGTGTGCTGCTGCAGCCATCTGTGAAGAGAACTACACAGTGGAAGCTGGAGGGATGCACAACAGGGAGGGGAAGGATGCTGATGGATTAGGAGAGAGGGGAGGCCAAGGCAGGAAAACTGTGAGGCTGTGCTGCACTCAGACAGGTTAGTCATCGCTGAAATGCTGTGACAGCTCTCGACATCTCTCACTTCCTTCCACTTAAATTCACTCAGCCACTCTCTTTCTCACTTGCAGTGTTTTCTTAATGGCAGAGTTAACTTTGCCAGCCCCTGGCTGATTGTCTGAGATTCTTATTTTTTCTTTTGCTTCAAGCTTTAATCTGTGACATTTTCTGATGTCTAATTGTCGCAATAAACTTTAATTCTACAAAATGACTAATTCTCCCTTCGCTCCTTTCTTGTTAGGGCACAGCAATAAACAATAAAATTGGTCATAGATTTTAAGGCCTTAATTAAGAGGAAATCAGAACTACTGTACCATTATAGTCTATTGAATAGATAGAATCCTTACTAAAATGACATTTTACACTCTAATCACTATTTACATAGTTTGGGTAATGTCTTAGATTTCTTTGTTAGAAAGTAAAAGATCAGTATAGACCCAGAAGGCTTGCAGCTTTCATGTAGAGTTTTAGAGATTCACATGTAGAGAAGAATAATGGGGGGCTGGAGAAAACTCTGGACCCATGGACTGTAAACATCGCGTGACCTTGAAAAGCTAAATAATGGCCGCTGTGCACGCAGAGATAAAGACACAGGAGTGGAAACAGCCCCGTTGTCTGAATATTGTTGCTGAAGGCTCTCGTTTTGTCAGAGACAGCTGCCTCGTGGGTGCCTGCAGAGAAATGCCAAGATGGATCAACAGTGGAGCGACTCAAAGGACAGGAAGGGTTTAATCCGCACAAGAACATTGTTCAACATCTTTTATATGAAGAGACAGTTGCGCCTGGGACACGAGGAATTTAAAGCTCAAAAGGAAATCAATCTTTAGAAAAACAATTAATTATCCTGTGTGGTTGTAAAGTTCATTTTCACCATTCCATTTTCCAGAGATATCTCAACAGGGTTAGGGTTAGGAGGACGTGCAGGTTTCTGTCATCATAATCATTTATTTTAATCTCTTGTTATAATCTCCATGCTGGCCCAACACAACACACGACTCAACACATTTCTATCCATCTCACCTGTTTCCATTAACATGCAACTGATGTCAATGCTGCAGCCGAGAAATACCAGAAATTTCAAAAATTCTGTAGAATTACTCATCTTGAGTTCATGCATGGACACATGTTAAATGTTTAGCAGCTTGATTACACAGCTGGTTGTTGGTTAATGGCAATTTTGGCTTTGTAGGTTTAGATTTAAGTGATGCTTCCAGTGGATTGTTCCACAGCCAATGAGCAGCTGTGGCAAACAGAGATACAATTCTGTTTTTTTCCTTTGGTGAGATAATAATATGTTGAAGGTGTATGTTAAAATTTGTGTGTTATATCACTCTCAGACTTTGGTGCTGAAGGATGAATGATCTGGAACAGCTGTTACAGGTTTGCTGAACAGGGCAATGATAGAGCTTCTGATGATAGATTCAAGTTTCCCTTTTTACAAATGTATCTTTTTTTCCCCACCTATAAATATTAAAAAATAGCCAGATATAAGTGATTCACTGTGCTTTATCTTATGTGTCAATTATACTGATATTTACCCCAAAACATCTTACGCAATGCATCACCCCCAGATGACTGGGTGGTGATGTCATCCAGCCTGCGATGCCTTCACTATCAGTAACCATGAGACAAACCCCCAAACAGTGACAGAGCCTCCAGTTGTGTGTGTGATGCATGCTTTTAATTAGTTTTAGTGTTATAATGTCCTCACAGAAAGAAAAAAACCCAAGAGCCTAGAGCGTTAATGTAAGAGCAGTGTCTTTGGAAATGATGTCATTTTAAATGAGCAAGTTAAAAGAGCAAGTTTTGACAGTGTGTTGGGAAGCTTTTGGGAAATCTCCAGCATTTGGAGGAGTGAGCTGCAGAGAGTGATATCAAGTAAATATTTAAGAGGCAGAATAACAATAAGGAACAAAAGTGAAGAAAAGAAAATCTTTGCATGATCCATGTACGATCTTTCCCACCTTGAATGACCTTGGGGCTTGGTCTTCTTCTGTGTTATAACACATTAAACGTGTCAGGTTGCTACCTGGAGCACGGTCACCATGTGCTGACCTCCATTCACTTCCAAAAAGGAATATTTGATCAAACTGTATAGGACAATGTTAAACTATTATTAAGTACAGTCGTGCTTTGGTGCATCTGATGCACCTGCGTTGGGTTAAAAGCAACTTAGGAGGATGAGGAAAACTGGCATTTCACTGGCACTTTCCTGCTTTGATCCTCTTTAATGGTGCGACTTTAGAGATGATCCATGTTCCTCATTAGTGCTGGTTTGTGTGTCCGTCCCTACTCAACAGTACAGACTGTCATTAGCTAAAGTGTCATGTCAGCCTCCCGCCTCCCCGTGGCTCCGGACCAATTAAAGTGTCAGTTATGGGAAAGGTCAGGTGTATGAACAAAGGACAACTGAAAGAAGCTGGAAAGTACCGGCAATAATTGACTGATGCTGAAGTCAGAGTCAGCTCATTTCAGGCAGCTTTTTATTGGATTCATTTCTATGTTAGTTTGGAAAATTTCTTGCACTTTGGGAGCGTGTCGTCATGGATACGAGATGAAATGTTCTTTATGCTGACCTGGCATCGGTTGAAGGTCTGACAGTGACAACTGTGATCAGCTGTTCAACAGGAAGCGACAGATCCTTGAGAATCTTGTTCCATAATGAATTCATTTGTGTGGTTTTCTTCTTCTGTCACAGCAGAACAGGGATGATTTGAAAGGTTCTTTCTGACAGAAACGTTTTCCAATCTGATATTTCAAATTAGAGGGAACAATATGATTTCCAAAGAAGAGATTTGGACAGAAAGCGCATTTTATGTCACGTTATCCCTTCAGGCAGGCCTACAGCCTAAAAACATTTAATAGACTTATCATGTTTGACAAACACTCAGACTGAAATCTGTTTATTCCGTCATGCTTTTAGGGATAAACTGTGCTTTGAACAATGAATGACTCATTTTCCCTTTTCCAAAACATCACACATCTATCATTAATGGAAGAACATAAAGAAATCAGGAGTTTAAAGCTTTCTGCCTGAACTCAGCGCAGCAGACAGCAGCTGAAATATGTCAGTACTTCTGATGTGGCTACAAAGCTATCAACCGCTCAGCAGCCGCTGGTTATCGCCTCTGGGAGTGTTTCACATTTCATATGTGCCTGCGTATCATGCAGCATCTTTGGGAAGTGCATTTAAATTGCAAGGGGATATTAGTGCCTTTGTAGAATAGTAACATGCTTTCAAATGACTGAGGGTGTTACTTGTCCACAGGTTTTTGCACTGCAGTGCTACGGACGTGCACAAATGCCCACAAATGATGCTATTTCTTCTGAGTGACTGTAAAACATGTTCAAATCTAAAAGGGAATGGATTTTATTAAGATGTATACATATGTTGTTGGTTAAACCAGGAAATGATAACAAATGTAGATGTGAGACAGTCCCAGGAGCCGTGTCAAAAAGACAAAGTGTTGGGACAGGGAGGAACCCAACAGATTTAGAATGAATCGAGCACAGCGAGACGAAATGACATTTTCAGGCCAAGAGTGGACGCCCAGAGACGTCTGAAGCCATCAGACTCTAATGAACAGACAGCGATGGCTGGAGACCAAGTCTGCCACAAAACTCTATTTTCACTTTGCATTAAATGAGTCTGTGATTCAGTCACTTCCCTGTATGATAAAGCATCTTTTCACCGCATTTCATCAGTTTGTTTATGTTAATTTCCTCATGTGAATTCTTCAACCGGTGCCTCCTGCCCCCTTGTGCACCCCTCACAGTTATCACTAAGCATTAGTGTAATGTGTTAGATGTCAGTCAGAGGTGATGGTGATAAATTAAAGCAGAAAGACAGAGCAGATCTACTTACCCAGATCACGCTACTGCCATTCTTCCCTGTTTTCATGCACTCTTGGCAATAAAAGCATCCTGTAGTTTGTAATAAAGGCTTATAATTAATGACAGTTGGTCCGAGCAAAAGGCCTGCCTCCTTCTGTCCTTTGCTCCTTCAGCTCAGCAAAATTCAATAAAGATCTCCATAATCGCTAAACTATTGATAAATCTTGAAGAGTGCCGGGTTCCTATTTATGAGCTATTGATCTTTGTGCACACGGTCTTCACAACACAACAGTCTGATGTCTGAAATTCATCACAGCCATAAAAATATTGGACAATATATAATGTAACTCTGAATTTCATGCTGTTTTTCTAATAGGTCTTTATTCGTTTACAGTTACCATTTTTGTTTTTTGACTTTTTAATTGCCGGTGGTTGAAGATAAATCTGGGAAAGGATGGAGCAGCTCTCTTATTAACACTGCTGAAGTGCCATTGTGCAACGATTCTAAGCGCCTCTCTGCATCATGTTGCACCAATTGTGCTCGGTCTACCATGATGTCCAAAACTGCATATTTGCAGCCGATTGGAAGCTTTGGCTTTGGCAGCTTAGTTTAGCTGTCAGGGGAAATGGAATTGGGCAATGAAGGGAATTGTTTACAAAAACATTTCCTCCATTTATATAAAAGAGGGTGCAAGAGTCTGAGGATTTTAATCAAAAGGATGTTGATAAGAACACAGGGGGAGAATCTCATTTATTGGAGGCGAGGCCCCGGCATCCACATAAAAACACTAAATAGGCTCGTGCTGAAAGGGGAGGAATAATACACATGGCTCATGTTGGGGAGTTTTTATGGCTGCAGCTATGCAGTAAAAACTATATAAGCTGATGGACGTTGCAGCTGCAGGTGAAGGAAAGGCAGAAAGCGATGCATTCATGTGAATTAAGTCTCCAGGTAATACGGAAACAGACCATAAAGCCAGCAACATCATGCCGGAATACTCCTTGGTGCAATCATCTCTATATGTTTTTTTCCATTGAGCTTTATTGCCATTCTTTACTCACCTTCTATGTTTATTTTCTTCGCCCTGCTTGTGTTTTCACCTTGTTTGCTACTTGTAGCAGTAAATCAAGACAATTCTTAAAGAAATATTGTCCATGATGGACCCAAACTGTTCACTCATAAACTTTGCTATTACACATTAATTCTTTACTTTCATTGAGGCTTGAAATATGCATTTGATCATCCTTATTTAGCTACTGCAGTGGAATGATGCTCAAGGATGTTTTTCCTTCCCCCCACCAATCAGTCACAGTCCACTTCACATACACTTGGTGATTGTGCCTTAATTCAACGTGTTAACCACCCAAACCCTTTAAAGTCACTGATTCTGCTGAAGCCTGTATAAATAATCACATGTGGGTTGGACTCACCATAAATAAAACCATATTGATCCCTTAAGTAAGGCTATGCATTAACTCTGGGATCTTCCTCCACTGTGATCGATGGTATTAAACAGAACAGCTAAATTTATCTTAATCTGCTGCTCAAGTTTCTTTAAGATGAGGAAGAAAGTTTATTGTTTGTCAAACTGCTGATGATGTCATTGCCGAATAATCCCAGCAACCAACAGAGCCACTCGAGCAATTTTTTTTTTTTTTTTTTTACAGCTTTTAAGTCGCGAACATTAGGCTAAATGACAAAATCAGCTGATTCAGCTCCTTCGTGGCGACGCTGATGCGATGTCTGGATTGATATCAGGAAGACGTGATGATGCGTCTGTTCTTTATAGTGCTGATGGTGTCACACATGTGTATGCTTCCATTCTTTTGCACTATCCTGGTGTGTATCCATTAATCTCTGATGACTCAGGGGATATTTTTTCCACCCCTGTAGTCTGAAAAACCTAAAAAACAATCATGTCAGGTGAGCTGCTGATTTAAATCTGCCATTTCAGTGAATGTATATTGCTTTTACAACATAGGAATGTTGCGTAGGTACAATTTGAAGGGGTTCTGCTGTTAGCTTTGGGGAGTGCAAAGGTGAAGAATCATATTGCTGCACTCCTCCTCAAATCATTGGAGAAATTGTCATAATTTGAAATAAGAGCTGGGGATGAGGTGCACTAGACTTCTTTATTACAGTAATTTGCATCCAGACCCAAAGAGTGGTGACATTTTGATTCCGATTTTTTTTTTTGATAGGGCAACTTCTGGCAAATGCATTGAAGCCTTTTCAAACCTGAGCGACACAAACTTGCTTTGGAGGTGGTCCAACACAGACAGGCTCATTATCAACACCAGGAGATTTTCATGATTGAAAAGAAAATACCGGTACTTGTTTTCTTCAAACTGCCCACAACAACATTTGAAGCTTGATTTGCTTTCAGTTTTTCAAATCAGCAATAAGATCAAAACCTCATTGTAAAAAATCACCAGGTCTCAACTCAGTATAGACTGGTTTTTTTTAAGTGTATTGAGACCTGATGGGTTTTATCATCACAACAGCCACACATTAGCACTAGCACAGCTACTTAAAGAAAAATTAATTACTCTTCACTCAAACTTATTATTATTAGTAGTATTAGTATTATTATTGAAGCATCGCTATAATGACTTTTCTATGGTCTTTGATGTGGATAAATGCTATTTAGATCTTATTAAGAGAAAAAGCAGCATTTCACTATGTTAATTCAAGGCAGAATATTTGAAACTGGTATGCAGAGTTTTGCACATGTCTGGCTTTTCAGCACACATGTTGGTTTGTGTGCCTGTAGTTTATTTTTCCACCATGCTGATGATTTTATCTCCGTGTTGACAGTGCACACATGCACACAAAGCAGTCTGTATGGGTTCTGCTCATAGAAACCACACTGAGAAGAGGGTGGTAGAACAGTAATACACTTTCACTGAGGCTTGAAGTGAAAGTTTATGGAAGGCAAATGTTTCCGATATGAAATAAATCTCATCCTCTATCACTGCTGTTGAAGTTGAAGTTGGCTCAATTACGGTGAGGACTATTCCTTTAAACTTCCATGTTTTACCAAAGCTTGGTTGACAAAATAACAATTCTAAATAAGAACAGAAACACTTTATCTATGAAAACCATCGAAATAAAAATAAAAAATCTCCCGAAAACATTTGACTCGGCTGATACAAATTAGGACTAGAAGGAAACTGTTAATTTGTTAATCACATGTCCTCCTGCAACATTTTGATGTAGCTACACGTGAGCTTTTGTTGATTGAATGCTCCTTTGTAGTCAACTACAGCCTGCCTATATCTGCATATTCATGTGACCCATATTTCCTGGTTTGAAAACATTTAGCTGTTACCCAAACTAGATTCAAATTGCGAACAATCTGACGTGGATAGTGTGTAATTTCCCTTTTCTCTTAAAAGTGGCAGGAAATGAATGATCTAATTATCTCACAGTGCATTCATGGCTTGTCCTGATCACAGAGAGACACTTGAACATGTCATGCTGCTGTAAGGGGGATGTCTTCCATGGCTCTCGAGTGGGCTGCATGTCATCGAGTCTGGCAGTGTCAGTTTTTGCTCTCAATGTGTGAGTGTGTGTGTGTGTGTTTGTGCACCTCCGTGTGTCTCTGAATGCGTGTGTTTCTATCTTATCTCCCAGGAGGGACCCTGTTGACTGCAAAAGCTGCCCAGTTGTCGTCACTGCGCCTGGGGCAGCCTCTGGGACAATCTGGCCTCCTTGGAAATCCTCCGCTGGAGCGACATCAGAGCAGGCATGCAAGAGGAAAAGTGGAGATGAGGATTATTGCAGAACAGACAGCGCCAAACAACACCGCTTCTTGGTTCTCACTGCATCCTGTTGGAGGTGTGAAAGGGTGCATGTTTGAAGTAATGTGAACTGTCAAATACGGGATGTGTTTAAAAGATAAAACACACCGATTTGCTTGATTGGATGCTTAGAAAGTGGCGGAAATGAAATGTTTTTTAATTCTCTTTTTTATTTTGTCGTATTACTGTAGAAAACACAGTAGCAGAACACTGTAGGGCTATAATACGGCATCTTAGCTGTGATCTGGTTGCGTAAATCGGCTAAACTGAGCATGCACAGTCACACGAACAATGTTGCTCTCTCTTCTGGATTGATATTTTTGGATCGTCTTCATTGCCGTTAACCTGATTAAACAGCTGCTCACACTGATGACTGAATACATGACATTGGCGTTAACATGGTGTTGTACGTTGTGTGCCTCTGACGGGAGACAGCGACAATAATTAAGTTAGAATTGACAGTCACCACACACATTGTGACAGGACACACACGCACATGTGGAGTACAGCCACTATTATTCATGCCGTTTAACAGCAGCTCAGACGTTGGTTCTCCAGAGGCTTCCAAGTGCAGACAGCTGGTATTTTCCCAGCATTACTTGGACGATCCAAAGCTGCACTGCATGATTCATACTGACGGTGGTAAAAAGACCTCCCAGAGGTGACAAGAACGAGCAGAATAGACTGTCTGAACTAATGAAGGATTTTCAGTTTGATCCCTTGTCCCTTGTTCATCAAAAGTGGAATTTGCATTGCTTGCTCTGAGCTAGACAAGGTGCTCTTTATACTGAGATTAAGAACTTTAGTTCCACTGTCACTGCAACAAATCAGGACTAGCCAAAGGCATTATGCTAGGATGATATATCTGACAAATTACACAGTGTTTCTTGAAATACCCCAAATCACATGCATTTAGAGTCTAATCAAACTTTACACATAAAACCACACTTCAACCACATACTTTAATGTAAAAGCAGAAAGTTGCAAAAAAACGGGTTATTATGTCTTAAATGTTTTGAAGCCTGTGTGGGTGCAGAAGCCTCGGTTGCAGCAATTGGTCCGCTTCTAGTTAAAATGAACTTGACTTTTGCTGCTGGTTTCCCTCAAAATTGGATGATAAACAAAACAATTTCAATATTCAGTCTGATGGAAGTGTGAAAGAGTCTAAAAGGGGTCTGATTTTCGCTGGTCTTTATTTCCTGTGGCTGCAGCGGTGATTTGGAGTGTTGTGTTTAATGGCCTTCCTTTCATGTGCGCCGGTATCCTGCTGTTGCTCGCAGACCCAAACAATTCAGACGTGATTTTATAAAGAACATCAGGGAACCATTTTACATCATCAGTGGTTCTCTGTGCTTACTGTTAATAATTATAAACCATAATCCTCTCCAGAAGTATACCGCACATACACACAGTCTATAGATATAAATTGTCATCAGGCAGGCATTAAAAGCATTATATTGACCTTTATTGCATAGTCTTAGAAATAACATGTTTGGATCAGGTCCAGGAAGAATGTTTAGGCCTGGGTTAGGTGGGTGAAGCTAATGCACAGAAATAGCCAATGGGAGTCCGATATGAGAAATGGCTCAATACTTTCAGGCTGGTTATAACATGTTCCTCTTCAAGGCAGCAGCAGCATAACACATAGAAGTTGTCAAATCCAATCAGCTCATGCGGTTGTGTGTTTATCAGAGCCGTAATTTGAGTGTGTCCATGTGATGTGTGAGAGAGCCTCTCTTGCCGTCAGGGTGTGATCCATGTCTGCGTTTCCCTGAGCATGCTTTGACATATGCAACCCCTGCATGAAGGAAGCAGGAGCATTATGTGCATCAGCTCCTGTTGTGATCCAAGTTGAGCGTGTGCAGCGAGGATGGATGTAAATGGAACGTGTGCGTGGGAGAGACAGATAGTTTTGCATAATGAAAACAGTTCAGCAACCATTGAATTTCTCACCATGCAGGGAAAAAATGCCCAAAAATGAGACCTGAAACCTTGAAGGTTAAGAGCTTAATCGGATTTTGCACGCGCAAAATAGATCCTTCAGAGGTACCTTTCTTAAATACAAAGTAGCTTTGACAAAAATTATTTAATGTCAGAGAATGTCACTGCAGGGGAGATTTGGGGAGATTTCTCATATCTTCTCCCTGAGTCTACGGCTAAAATTAAGTTTAGGAAAGTAGCGCTTGAGTGTGAAAAGAAAACTTTTGGACAGATTGTAATTGAGGGGCTTTGGCTTAAAAGATTTACAGTGTTTTGATGTTATCTCTTTAAGGATATAAACCAGCTCCACTTTGTACGTTACGGTTCATAATGCTGCTCTGATTTTAAATTAAACCCATGTTTGTCAAACCTCGGCTCAGGAGAATCCAGCTCATCTATTAGCCCGCGTCACTCTGGAGAAAGGTCACCGCTCTGGGTCGTGATTGTTGTCTTGATTTAACTGGGTTTTGAGGACATCTAATTATTGCGCTGCTGCTCACCGCAACCACAAATTATCTGGTGTGAGACGAGGCGCCCAGTACCCTACGTGGCCCGTACGGTGACGGGCAGCGCCCAGACCTCCCGATGCCCTGTCGTTTCACCAACTGTGAATTTAGCAAGTGGCTCGTTGAAGCTGTCAGGTACAGGAGGTTATTAAAGAATAACTCCAAAAATGTGTAATTGCATGTGTACGACAACACATTTCACTCAGTGATTTATGTCTCCTTTGACTGCTCATGTTGTCTGAGATGGGTGACCATAGCAACAAGAATGATGGAAAATAGACTATTGTAGGGTCTCTCTCTTTGCCACTTAACATTAAAAACATGCATTAATCACATTGTTCGCTTTAATGTTATGCTAATTAGCTTTATATATAAATACTGTTACAGCCAACTAATTATTATTATAATGTTGTTATTATTAATATTCGTATTATAATAAAATAATCCCTTTGCTTATTCAGTGTTGCTGTGCGCAAGGACAAGAAAAGGAAAGAGATCAGGATGTGGAACAGTTTGTGTGTGGGTGCAGCAGGCACCAACAATACTACGCTAATATTCAATTGAAATATTAGTCTTACACACACATGCAGAGAGAGAGAGAGAGAGAGGGAGAGAGATTAGAAAACATCAGTGGTAAGTGATTAAAACATGCCATATTGGAAGACAAAATAACATCCAACACCAGTCAGATTTTGACTGTTAGGATTCATCTTAATGTCCAAAATTTGGATGGATTAGTGATAAACTTCACGGTCGCACACAGAAACGGCAATATTTGTGTTTTTATTCTTTTCTCATCCAGTTTCCATCTCTGTGTCACCAACAGTGAGGTGACTTAAATGCCTCAGGCTGAAATTTCACAGGATTCCTGGCGATCTCTGTGGCTCCTGCAGTGGATCTATGTCCCATCTGTCAGAGAGCTACCTAACACGCTGACCTTACTCTGTTTCCAAGCAACAGAACATATAGACAGAAATCCCAGTCACACAGAATCAGGATCACATGAAGGTTCTGAAAATCATGGATTTTACTTTGGTCTGTTTATGGTCACACTGATGATTTAATCTATATTTTAGCATTACAGATGTTTCTATTTTCTAGGATTCCGCATGGTCACATCTGTGATTAGGTAATACAGATGTGTGGGTCAGCTGAGGTCTGCTGTGATTAGGACACTTCAGTTTTTGCTGGGTCAAGTGTCATGATGTTGACAGTGAGAAATATGGCAAGAAAATGAAATTTAAATCAAGTGAGTCATCTTTCCCCCCTGCGGTTATAAAATGTAGAAGCCTCGTTGGTCTTTAACTGCTTTTCTCTACCAAACTTTAAACCAACAGCTTAAGATTGAATAAGAAACACATTCTCACCCATACAAGCTTTTTAAATTGTTTAGGGTGGCTGATTTAGATAAGAAGCTCCTCAAGGCTCACAAAAATAAATGATTAGAGTTGTTTTCATCCTGACGCTGATCTTCAAAAGTTGATTTAGTTGACAATCCAGTGATGGAAACCACGTTTCTCATTTGTGCTCATGGTACTGTGCTTATCTCCACACTGAACTCATCAAATCTTCACAAGTGGAAATGACCTGGTTACCAAGGGTGGGATTCCAAGGCAACATGTCTGTCAAAAATTGCTGATTAAACCCAACAGACATGTCCGTGACAGTCTGCACATAGATTATAGTACACAAGAAACAGAAAACACTCACTTATATTTAAGTAATTATTGAAGTATATTTAGGACATTGCCTACTCTGTCACATCATGATGTTTTGACCCCTTGATTTAAAATGGTTGCATTGTTTTTGAAGCAATGAGTCTTCTCTGTCACGTTCCAGTGGTTTTTACCCTCATAAATCACATTTCTACATCTCTGCAGAGTCATTCATCTTCATCAGCGGGAGCAGCACTTACCTTCTGAAAGTATACATTTAAATTTGGCAGAAATTAAGAGCAACAATTACAAACACCTGCAAAAGGGAGGTGAAGAGATAGAAAGCAGACGCGGGTTTTGAACCATGATGTCATGTCGTCGCCACAGGCCGTTAAAAAGTGATTTCCTGGAGGAGGAAAAGCAGTGTTCAGCCCAGTGTGAGATCAGCAGGTCCAGCGAGGATGTTTGGTGTGGTCAGACACGTGCAGAGAATACAGGATACATCCACAATAAGAAGAACACACAAACGAACGTACGACACTATCACAAGGTAATGATTTTCCCACGGTGTTAAAGGATTAGGCCGTGTAACGATCAGGTGCTTCATGAATCGCTCTCTCCTCCTCTCTGTGCATTCAACGCTTCGCTCCATCGATTTACAACAGATTAGAGAAAGAACCACCCGGCACAATAACACTGCCCCAAATATGCAAATGAGGAAGAGAAAACTGTGCAAATAAGCCTAATAGCATTCTGTGCACGAGGGTGACTCCTCCAGAGTTCCAGTTATGTGTGCACATATGCAAGATGCACTAAAGGCACATTTGTGATCAGAATTTCTTCTTATAGATGGTATGATTGGTAATAGTGTCCCAGTGTAACCATGGCTACCAAACAGATTTAACAGCTCCACATTCACCAACAGGAAAATCATTCTTTATTCTTAACAGCAGAATTCAGCAGGAAAATCCGCTCTTTATGTGCATTAATAGACTCAGCAGCTACATGTCATGTGGGTTTGGCTCCCGCTGAACTTTCGCTTGGACCTTGAATGCGTTTTTCTTAATTAGCCTGATGACTTCCTCACATCGTTTGTTGTGTCTGACACGGTGCCCCATCTGATTAATGAGGCTTCCCTTGTTGAGTTCCCTTGCTGGGACCTTTTTGGAGTTACGCTTGAATGACACCTAGCTGGGATAGTTTACACTTTAAATGATGTTTTTTCGCACCGGGACTGTGGAGCATGAGCCTTTCTAAAGGAGCAGAGGTAAAAAGGATTGATGGTCAGTCCTCTCTTGCTACAGTAAAACCAAGCGGTGTAAACCTTGCACATCATCTTTTATCTTCTTTACACATCACGCTCTTCGGCATCACTGTATTGATTTCTGCTCAGGGCCTTGATGATAATCATCATGATTAATGGATTACATGAAAGATACTGAGCCAGCAGAGTGCAGCTAATGCATCAACATTAACCAGTTTCAAAGTGCCTGATTTTAGGAGCTCCGCCAGTTAAAAGCATCACTTCATTTACATGGAGAACATTTCTGAAAACAGAATTACGAACTCCAGACAACTGGACACTTAGCTGGATGGGTGGGGAAAAGCGTTTTAAAACAGAGGGGCTGATTTCATTTAATTAGCATCAGCTCATCAAAATGAATGAATCCAAATGAAGTTGCAGGCAAAATAAAATAATAAAAAACATTACATTTAAGTAGGAATTCAAAGTTGAAAATTGGAAGAGCTTCTTTTTTCCTTGTAGCCACCAATTATTCCTGAAGAGTCGCAGGTTGATACTGGATTCTAAGTTTTTTCCCTCACGCAGACCCATGACCGACTGGAGGGACTACATTTCCTGTCTGGATGGCCTGGGTCTTCTTCCCGGAGGAGATGGAGGAGGAAGCTACAGAGAATGGTTTCAACTTCTCTACTAAAAATGCTGCCCTGCAATCTGCTCCTGGATAAGTGGAGGAAAACAGAACGGAGGAGCAGGAAGGAGTTGACGTAATGTGCATGTTTTTGGACCGTGGCAGGAAATGGCAGTGCTCTTTCTGCTTGATGTTGTTTACTTTTTACAGAAGCGTTTTATTAGTTGTTGGATGTTTCGTCGTCCTCGTCACCTTGCCTCCATTTCCAATCTCCCTGCCATCAGAACACTAAACTCAGGGGAGGTTTTCTGTGTGGATGATTTGAAAACTGAGCGTAGATGATTGACTGGAAAGGGGGAAAGAAAGAGGACAGAGCCCATTAAAGACGTGACCAACCCGGACCTCGCTTAGATTTACTATGAATCTACTGAAGGCGTTGTCCTTCTGTTGAGATTGCAGCTGCATTGTGTCAAATTTAAGCTTTCAGTGGCATTTTCTATGCCACATTTTTCCAAGATGACAAGAGAAATTGGCCATAACATTGTAGGTAAAAGATATAGCTGGGATCCAAACAAGTGGCCGGCTGAAACATTTTTTCCTCGGTGAGCGAGATGATTGGCTCTGAAGTCTCATTTCCACCGAGTGGTCCAGTGTGTTGCTCACTTCAAACCATCCCTCTGTGTTTTCCATTGCAGAATGTTATGGATATTTTTCCTCATCACCACTCTGTCACCTTGAGTCAGCTCTCTGGTGGAGAATGCTGAGCAGCCCTCTTCCAGGATGGTCTCTTTGGATGTTTCCGACAGCTGGGAAAGTAAAAGCGGTTAACCCCAAAGCTCTGGGAACAAGTCATCAATAAACCTTACATAAGATCTGAGTCTGCAGATGAAACATTAAAAGGGATCCAGGGATTACTTCAATTATGGTTACCACGGGTTACGGTATTGTGGAGAAACAGCTAAAGGCCCGGCTGATCCTGTGTTTTTCAAAAAAACAAGCTGCGGTCAGACTGATCCTAGGCCACAAATTTCCACCAACCTGCAAAATCATCCAAACCATTAAGTTTCACACTGTTGAAGCGAAGGTAGACGCTGAGTATTAGCCCATGTGGATCTGGATAGAGGCTCGGAACACTTCACCATTAAATTCTTTCTGTCTGTGATCCCAGTTCAACTATTAGGATTTTTGACTAAAGGCAATTTTAATTTGATAGATGTGAGTTTATTTTTTAAAGAAATTGTTTTTCCCCGATTCTTCATAAGCTTTGATAATGTTAGAGACCCTCACCTCATAAATGCAATCATGTGAAGCTCAAAGACAAAGACTGGAATCTTCAGGATCCCACTGAAGTCTCTTTAAACAGCTTTTGTTCATAAATATTCTATTCCAGATACAGTGAACATGAAGATAAATCGATAAAAACCAAATATAATATATTGAGATGAAACAGGTATAATTACATTGTGCACGTGTGTTTTTCTGTGTGTGTGTGTGTGTGTTTGTTTGTTTGTTTGTTATACTATGGCAGATACTGACTGCCATATACACTGACTGGGATAGACACTGACTGGGATAAATACTGACTGGGAAAGATACTGACTATGATAGAAACTGACTGGGATAGATACTGACTGGGATAGATACTGACTATGATAGAAACTGACTGGGATAGATACTGACTGGGATAGATACTGACTATGATAGAAACTGACTGGGATAGATACTGACTGGGATAGATACTGACTATGATAGAAACTGACTGGGATAGATACTGACTGGGATAGATACTGACTATGATAGAAACTGACTGGGATAGATACTGACTATGATAGAAACTGACTGGGATAGATACTGTCTGGGATAGAAACTGACTGGGATAGATACTGACAGGGATAGATACTGACTGGGATAGATGCTGACTGGGACAGATGATGACTGGGATATATACTGACTGCCATAGACACTGACTGCCATAGACAATGACTGGGATAGATACTGACAGGGATAGATACTGACTGCCATAGACAATGACTGGGATAGATACTGACAGGGATAGATACTGACAGGGATAGATGCTGACTGGGACAGATGATGACTGGGATAGATACTGACTGCCATAGACACTGACTGCCATAGACAATGACTGGGATAGATACTGACAGGGATAGATACTGACTGCCATAGACAATGACTGGGATAGATACTGACTGGGATAGATGCTGACTGGGATAGATGCTGACTGGGACAGATGATGACTGGGATAGATGCTGACTATGATAGATACTGACTGGGATAGATGCTGCCTGGGATAGATACTGACTGGAATAGATACTGACTGGGATAGATACTGACTATGATAGAAACTGACTGGGATAGACACTTGGCTGCTGTAGGACACCATCATCCAGCAGCTTGTAGGTGGGACAGGAGATTTTCTTCACTCAGCTGCTCAGCCAGACACCAGCATGAGTGCAGTCTGATCTGGTGGTGCTGGACATGGATACCCAGGCTTCCTTTGCACTTTAATGCCTTCTCCACAGTAACCGTGGTGTTCTGCATGACCCTCCCGCTGGGCAGACAGACACTTTGCAGATTTCAAGGCCTCTTCGTGATGACTTGAGTTGCCTGCAGAGCCTGACATTTTAATGGCATATTTGTTCTACAACTGCTTCCTTTCCATGAAAATACTGGGTATCATGAAAAGGGTCTTCTGAATTCCAGTGATTTAATGAACAGTAACAGCCCACAGCTACAGCCTGGAAATAATCATTTTCAAGTTCCAGGACCTTTGGAAAGTAATACACTAACCCATTGATTGAAGGTTCCCGCCAGAAGATTGTTAATTTTGTGAGGCGACTAAAGAAAACGAATACTTAAACAGCTCTTACTATAACAGTCATCTACTCGCATACAAACATGCAACATTCATAAGAGACTGGAGAAAATATGGGGAACAAATGAAGGAAGGAACATGAGCTAAGGGCAGCCAACACCATCCAGTGGAAAAACTGCTGTCTGTGTGCATGACAGATGACAGCAACGACAGAAGGATGCGACTTCCTTTATCTCACGGCTGCTCTCCTCTCAGTCAAAGACGCTTGTTTATCACCCGTTCATGTGCTGCAGTTTCCTTTCCCTGCCCCCAGAGGGAGAAACACTGAGACAGATGAGAGATGAGATCAAAGACAAACCAGGCAATTACAGTCATTTGGATGAAGGATGAGAGGAGAGCAGTTCAAATCATGACAGAGGTGTTGTGAGAGGAGTTCCAGTTTAAATCTGTTAATGATGTTTGTAATAATGTCTTTTTAAAAAAATAAAAAATAAAAATAATTGACAGCATATTTGATGCGATATAGCAGCCAGAACTCTCCAGGAGGAGATCTTAACATGATTTTGATGTTTAGCTCAACATCAAAACATTTCCATCTGCCTTGAGTGCTTTTTTAAAATGTACTCTTCTCTGTTTTTATGTTCTTTTCTTTATATTCTTCTGAGGACCAAACTTAAAACAAATGTTTTGACAGTCAGCACCGAAATCCTGCTAAATAGTGGCTCCACCTTTGCACAAGAAGAATAAATGTTGTGTTAGTCCTCTTCAGTTCATTGCAGTTTTACATTTAAATGTTAATGAATGAAAATTAAAATGTCATATGCAGAAAATGTAGATTTGAATTAGCTTATGAGCAATTCAATGTCAGATATTGTCCCTGTTAATGCATTGTCCCCCCCCCCCCCCCCGCAATAAATGAGAACAGCTAGAGCTGCGCTTGTGGATGCGACTTCCATTCATTCTGTTTGAACAACATTTTTCTCTCATTCTGATTGGTTGCACGCTTATCTCTCCTTCTCTCACTTTTTCCAGTAAACACCCCCACACCCCCTCGTTCTCTCTCTCTCTCTCTCTCTCTCTCTCTCCTCTCTCTCTCTCTCATTCATCACAGTAAGCTCCAGTGACAGGAGCGTGCTCCTCTGTGGCAGTCTGCTTAGTAGAGCCTGACATGCACTGCCTGGAAGACAGCCTTGAAAATTAAAGCCAGGGAGGGAGAGAGAGGGAGGGAGAGAAAGAGAGAGGGGGGTATTGAACAATTTGTAGAATGAATAAGTGTTAATGGGGGAGTCAGGCCAGAAGTGAAAGACACAGAGGTCACATGTTTTCAGACTGGCACTAGCACATTTCATTGTGTTTGTATGTGTGTGCGTGCATGTGTGTCACCTTGAGCGCAGCCAGCGGTGTGTGTGGATGCAGATATGGCGTTAAACATTTCAGCAGTGAAACTGCGGACACAGATATCACATTTTCCTGACAAAAGCGGCCGTGATCCATCTCCTCTTCTCTCCAGAAACAATTCCAAGGTCATCTGAAGGCCTTCATGATAAGGTTTGACTAACCTCTTGACATAGTAAAAAACTGCTAGGATTTTACTATAAAAGAAGAGTGTAGAAGATAAATAACATTATGACAGAACCGTAACTGCAGATTTATTTTTTTGTATCTTTGGCTCTAATAATATATTCATAGAGAAAGATGCTTCAGAAAACATGAATTAGGTGATACACCAATTTTCCCACCCAAACTAACTCAACCATTGATTTATTAATCATTAGTAGTAGTTGTAGAACATTCATTTTTTATCCCTCTTATTTGTAAGATCAAACCAAAAACTCAAGCAATGTCACTTTCATTCCACACATTCCGATTTAACCTGGTTTTATTATTCCAGGTTTATTTGTGTCTTTTTTCCCCCCAGGGGTCATTTGAGTGCATTCAACATGGTTGATTATTAAACTGTATTTAGTCAATGTTTAGCTACAGTGCACACATGTAATAAACATTCTATTGTTACTGTAACAACATGAATACATAACATCTAATGAAAACTTCAGAGGTTTTATGTCATCTTGTTATCTATATTTGATGGAAAGCAATGTGTACATTGATAAAAGATTTCCATCCATCCATCCATCCATCCATCCATCCATCCATCCATCCATCCATCCATCCATCCATCCATCCATCCATCCATCCATCGTCTCATGCTTCTCCGAGATTGGATCGCGGGGCAGCAGCTGAAACAAAGAGCGTCAGATTTCCCTTACCTCAGCCACGTCAGCAAACTCTGACCGGGGAGGTCACCAGGTGCTATCAGGTCACTGTGGAGGTGTAATCTCTCCACCTGGCCCTGGGCCTTCCTTGAGATCAGGTGGCCTTCAGGGACCACAGGAGAGGCTTCATTTGCACATGATACTCATAATTACCAAGGCACCACCTGCCTGAGTGGAGTGAGCAGTCTATGATTGGAAATCAAACGCATGGTTATATTAATACGCAGTACAGGAAGGAGCTCAGAGGTCCATGTGTGCTGTAAACAATCATTACTTCAGTATATAGAAGCCAGGCCATGGAGCTATATATCTTTTTTAAAGATTTCATGCAAAATGATATGTTGTTTGTGGTAGCAGCAATATTTTGGAAAAGCTAACAGGAAGTGATCACTCAAACACCAGCTTTCTTTAGAAAATAAAACCCTGAACTTTGACCTGGCCAACATTACTGTAGACCGTGACCGAGCAAGCTGGAAGCTGTTCCAGCACAAGGTTTTTAAACCAGCTTAAAGAAAAAAACCAATGTCAAAAAATAGGCTGCAACAAAGACATCTGAATCAACAACACATCAATCACAGGACAGCATGGACGAAGACTGATATAAGTGGGATTAACACCACAGAAACCCTTTAAAGATTGGCTTTATCAGTTTGTCTGGCAAGCATGGATATGCTTAAACACACCATGAGAGAGAGACAGAGAGCCAGAGAGTGTGCCTTGTGTTTGTTCTTTATCTGATAAGATGAAATGATTGGTGAAACTTATAAGACTGCACACAAAATGAGTGAAAACTGTGTGTGGGTGTGGGAGCTAACCTTTTGAGATTTAAGATGGTTTTAAGGTTTTGGATTGGGCGGCGGACCAAGTCGGGGGCCTTGGCGGTCCGATCCTCGGTTAATGTTGAGATTAGGGTTGATTGTAGGTTTAGGTTTAGTATTTAGATGTGATGGTTAGGGTAAGGGCCTGGGTAATGCATTATATGTTTGAAAGTCCTCATTAAGATAGAAGTACAAGGAAAGGCTTTGGTTGGCTTTTCTGTGCTGGACAATCGATAATCCATCTGCTCATTCACTGACCTAAAACCTCGAATCGTAAATAAACACACACACGCACGCACGCACGCGCACACGCACACACACACACACACACACACACAAACAAACAACCTTTACTATAAACAAAGAACACATACAGACCAACAAGAGATCAATAATACGTTGAGAAAAGATCGGTACAGAGTTGACTTTTAATGCTTTACAGATCTGTACACACACACACACACACACACACACACACACACACACACACACACCCTTTCATCTACTTTGGTTCTTTAATTCTGCAGAACCAAACATGTCTTATCAAAGCGTGACTGTGGGGCAGAGACCTTCAAAAGTCGGGTTTGAAACACCTGAAATATTGACAGTAAAAGCCTTGAGGGAGGTTCTGATGTTCCTCACCTGGTGCTGGTTGAGATCCGTGTTCTTTAAATAAGTCTCACATCCATCCCACTGACAGTCAAAGACATCAGACTGAAAATGCTGCAAAAACCAAAGTATAAATTTTAGATTAGAAAGACTGAAAATGAATAATGTTCCCAGCACACACACACACACACACACACATAGACACACACACACACATACACACACACATTTACAGTCCGTAAAGTCGGGGTTCAGACAGCGTTTCTGCGTCAGTCGACAAATTGTGATTTCTTTCTAAAATCACACAGAAAAGGAAAATTGATTTTAAAACAGGGATTTGTCTTCATTATCCATCGTCTTTGACTCATCTCATTACTGTCAGGTGCATCTCTACGCCGCACAAACAGCCACTCTGCACTTTCATTTCGCTCCCTCCTTGCATGTGTATGTGGTTCCAGTTTAATCTCGCTCTCCGGGTCCTCAGGTATTCCAGGTTATTCCACCCAGTCCTGCCTCCCCCCTTATGTTAATATCTTCCTCCACTTGCCTTTTTTTTTTTTACTGGAATCGCCTTTTCCCCTCATTTCCATTTCTCTCCTCGGGACCCAAACCACAAATTAATAACAGCTATAGCAGGTAAGTAGATATGGGTTATAGCCCTTCTGATGCTTTTAAATTTCCAAAAGGTGAACGTGTCCTTTGTGTGGATCCCTTTAAATCCAGATGTCCTGCGTTACTTTCAGGGGCGACTCATGTAAACACTGCTAGAAATACGGCTGAATGAGTGGAACTAATACCAGGCAGATGGCTTTGCTGCTGTGGCTGATTGATCCGTCATACTTAATCATGTTCTTGTCCAGGAGCAGAGGCAGCGTCCCACTGACAAATGGTTCTTTTCAGCGCTGTTCTCCAGTACAGTGGGCGAGACAGGCCAATTTCTGCACCAACAAAAGCAGAAAGTGATGAAATGTTTGGAGGAAGTGGACTTTCTTTCACCTAGAAGAAAAGGCTGGTGTTGCCCACAGCTACGGAAGGAATGTTGGCTGAAATTACCTTTTCTAAAGATCGTCAAAAAGGTTTTGAATGAAGCACAGGCTGAGCCTCCAAGATGTTTTTTTTTCTTGTTTCCAGACAATATATGTTATATAAGCAGCAGGACACATTTTCACATGTGCGCATCTACTATAAATGCAGTACAAATACATTCACTGACAGTAGCAAAAGTATTTCTACAACTGTAGAAAGGATTTTAATCATGTTTCTGTTACACAGGGCAACCTTTATCGCTTCCTATTGCACACTGAGTTTCTGACTGCCAATAAATGTAGGGAATAACAATAATTGTCCCCAATATATAGTGAAAACAAGCGTTATAAAATGGAAATACTAAAGTACAATAGACAGTAACATAAGGATGTCAATAAATGTGGTCAAAGCAGTAGTTTCTCTCTTCCTCGCACTGACAGCCGCCAAGCTGGAAGCGAAAAGGGATCATAAAGCTTCTAAATGTGTGATCAGTGATGAAGGCTGCGGATGCCCTCAGGCCAATCATCTCATAATCTGTCCATGAATAAAGCAAAAGGAAGGTGGAATATAACAAAAATAAATATATAAAAACATTATTACTTTTTTCATTATGTCCTTGTGGGCTATTTCATTGCACTTTTCCTTTTCTTTCTGTAAAATGTGCTCTTGCTTTTTTTTTTTTTTACTCTCGCCTCTTACTGGTTTGCAGTTTTATTTTCAGGACACTTTTTGAATTTGTATGAAATGAAAATATGGTTATTCTATGAGGAGACTGTATGAAATTTAGTTGGGGGGGTTGTGGAATGCTGACATGTTCAGTTATCCCTGGTAAATTTAGTTTTCAGCATGTTTAATTCAACAGAGTGTGTTCTGCTGCCTTTTCATTAACTCCAGGATGCCGTGCACTAATCATGAGCCTGATGATTATTGACATCTCATAATTCACAGTGACACAAATCTCCCTCAGCAGAGTCAACATTTGAAATAAAGAAACTAATTTTGGACATAAAATGAGCACTTGGTAGAAAAAGATGATGTGGAAAATGACAAGAACCATCCCACTAAGCTGATCTAAATCTCGAATAATGGTTTTATGTCAGTCCCACACAGGGCAGCTAACATTTATAACCAGCATTTAAGCCTGTTCTTTCCACATATTCACAGCAAACTGACAGCATTTGCAGTATTTCAATAAAGATTTATGCTTCTTGTCGTAGTTTCAGGTCGCTTCACCACATGCTGCTCCAACTGGTCACGAAAAAGGATTTAGCTGTTGATATGAAGCATGTTTAAACCTTTTTCATGATAATAAAGAGACATGAATTGTAACTTTATACCATGAAATGTTCCATAGCAGCAGAAAGCCCAACCCGCTAGAGCAAAGAGAGGAGGAGTCTGTTGTCATGTGACTATTCATCCCAGCTATGAGATGATGGAGCTCACACACGAGTTTTATTCTTTGGCGCGCTAGTTGTCATGCGCTCACACCGCGGAGGCCTCACACACAAACACACCTCTCCTCGAGTGTGTGAAGCTGCAGCATGTGATGCGTGTTGTTTTGACAGCAGGCAGATGTAAGGATCCCTGCTGATAATTGGCCAGATGTGTGGGCATAAACAGTGTGATGCGCACGGTGTGTCATCATTTTTGAAATATCCAACAAAAAAGAGAGAGAGAGAGATCACGTGATAAGACAATCACACCCCTGAGAAAATGAAAATAGATTAAAAGCAGCAGGCGGGGGACAGAACCTACACAACTGATGAGAGTTTTCCTCATAAACAACCCCCCCCCGCAGTGAAAATCCTTGTTTATTTTCTCTTCTGTTATTGCCCAGGCTTAATTACATTTACCATTTACTGTTACAGAAGCTCCTTTCATTTGCTTTTTACAGTCACATTTTGAAACAGACTAATGAAGATGTGGACACGAAGGTCTGTATAGTCGGGTCACACTTGATCCAAATTTTGTTTGACACCGTGGAAGCGCTGCCGCGCCCATTTTAGCGGCGTCACACACCATCCTGCAGAATTCGTTGGGAGCTGTTTGACAGCTTTCTCTGCAGCAGTTTGATGTGTTTTGATATTTATGAGATCTAATACTGTTTTATTGTTGTTTTACAAGTTAATGTATATTGCAGTCTGTTGTACTTTATTATGTTTAAATGTAAAGTGTCTTGCACCTGCTATAGACCTTACAAATAAAAGAATAATGTCAATATTACTATTATTTGTGCAGCTTGGAACCTCAAGGACTTGTCAGTTCACCAGAACACCTATAAAGTCAGGAAAAGGCCTCCCTAAAAACTGTTGGTTGATTTATTCATGTAGTAGTTGCAGATTTGAGTGTTTATATCTGCAGTGAATCAAACAGTGTTGGGTGCACAGGAAGAGCGAATCCGCTCCAAATGTCGCAGCTCAGACTGCAGCTGATAACTAAACAGATGTTTTTATGTGGTTCTTACTTCATTGTGTGTCGTTATTGCCTGAACTTTGAGAGGGCCTGGGAGCCGATGCAGGTTTTGGCAATCAATTCTCAACTTCTGTTTCAAACTGCTGCCCTGCAGATGGTTTCAGTCAACAGATGATGTCAGTCAGCACCCTGGAAATGGAATTCAGAGCACCCAGAGCTCTGGCAGGAGATATGGAGTCCACACTAAGATATAATCAAGGACTATAATATGTTACAAGGGACAAATCACTTGGTTAGAGTTTAAATGTGAAGTCATTAAAATCACAGGATTTCAGTTGCGGAGCAGTGCTGCTGTTACAACCACAAATGATCAATTGTGTCCTGTTTTTAAAGCGTCACAGTTTGGTGGAGGACCTGAAGTACTCTAGTGAGACTTCTCGCCCTCAAACCTGCCCCTTAAACTAAGAAATTGCCTCCTAACTGAATAAGGTTGACAGGCTCTCTGGGTTCAAACAGAGGGCGGTGGACTCATTTGAACTTCACATGAGAGACTAAAGCCACTAATTTAACCACCTACCACACCACTCCTCATTAAAGTAGAATAAATCTCATACTCAGTCAGCAAGGCGCTTTAAGGACTCCCATTTTACATTCAAATGATCCCAGAGGTACAGTATATGCTTGAATGGAGGGGAAACAGCAGGAAATTGATGATGCGTGTCCATCTCAACAAGGAAAGCTAACCACACACACGGTGCTAACAGTCAGCCAGGGACCTTTCTCCTTTATTACTCTTTACTTTAATGTTGTACCGCTAAAGAATTAGCTGCTCAACACTAATGGAACCTTTTTCCCAAAGGCAAAATAAATATCAAACTTTAAGACACAGAGAAGCGTTATACTGTAGTCCGAGTATTTGGCACATCTTGGCTAACAGGTAGTCGACGTGATAACGCTCATTATAAGTTTAAAAGGATTCCAAATCATGAGAGAAATGGAGGCAGATGCCACCGATGAAGACAGACTGGTGCTACTTCAGGGGCTGAGATAACAACTGCAGTCCAATCAGGCTGGAACTGAGCTACAGCAGCTCAGGCAGGCTGCATTAACGGCTCCTCTGAAAATTCACCTTTGTGCTCAACTTTTTGCTGTCAACATGGCATCAGTTCATTTCCCAGTTTGTTTCCAATCTGCTGCATTGACCAGTTGGTTTTTACACCTTTTCATCAGGAAAACATCCAGCTGTGCAGTAGAAATTGGTAGCTTCTGGGGTGTTGAAAACGGAATAAACATTAACGGACATTCCATTAAAGAGTGAGATCAGAAACAAGGTCAATGTATGTTAAAAAAACAGCATCTGCAAAGAAAAAAAAATCTCCTCGTGTTCATTTCTGCAGGCCTGTTATGACTTGTTGAGGATTGAAAGTAGCTCCTTTCACCCGAAAGGCAGAACTGCAATATTACACTTGTTATTGTGTATGGAAATTACTATGAAACATGTCAGCAAATGATTTATTTACACTGAAGTTGGGGAAAGCAGAAGTAAAGTCCTGTTTTTGATGCAACATCAAGCCTCAGGTTATCCATGTAAGCACCGAATGTTTTCATTTCACTTCACAAATAAGAAAATCCTGGCAAAAAACATCAAAATCATAGACTAATTAGCTATAACTTCACCAAAAGCTTCCTGCATTTATTGTAAAAGCTCAGGTGTGCAAAGCTCATACCAACTACTATTTAGCCTGCATCAGGGTCTTTATAATCTGCTCAAAGTCATCGTGGAATTCCTTAAGTGCGTGACCCGGGATTGCAAGGTGATGCCCGTAGGTGAAGCAAAGCACTTAAGATCATTTCCTTCATCTCAATACTTTCAACACCATTAACGCACCGACAAGCAGCCGTATCAGTGTTATTATTAATGAAAAAGTCACGTCATCCTAGAATTTCCCCTTCATTTTACCACTTAGCAGAGGCTTTCTGCATGAAATCCATAAGCATCTCTGTAGTTCTTCATAAGCCTTCTGTGCCACAGTGCTGCCTCTCTGACACACCATTTATTTTGCCAGCATCTATATTTTATGTGCACGTAGACCCTGAAGCCAAAGCAGCAGCACAGCTGTCCATCAATTTCGCAGACATCAAATTAGAGCCTCAAACGGACCAAAACTCTCAATGAGCCAGGCTTTGTGGGGGTGGGGCTTACAGGGCTGACGCCACGTTCCTCCAGGATGAGGTCTGAATCAACGAACGTGACCCTGGAATCCAGCACGAAATGTCACAGAGCTCCGTTAACCTGTTTCCCATGGTCGCACGTGGGCTCATATGTGCACAAAAACAAGCACGTTGTACTGGCTGTGTCATTGGTTAAGTGAGTGTCCTGGGAGGTTCACAGATATGCACGCGGGCGAGCGCGCACGCTCACACACACACACACACACACACACACACACACACACACACACTGATGAGCCACCGTTGACCTTGACCAAAGCAACACTGCTGACAGTGTAGATCTGTTGGTTCCCTGATGGAATAGATATGAGGAGGGGAATCTCAAACCAGTTTCAACCGGTTTGCTAACCAGCTGATTCTACCTGTCTGTGTCTCCACAGCCTGTTTATGTTGTGAACTTTCGGTTCATTTGGTTTTCTACTGTGATAATTATTCAATGTTCAGGTTACTCAAAAACCGACATGTGGGTTTTATCTTTTGGCGGGGGGCTGAGGCTTGAGACATACGTCAATATTTATAGTTGAAGCTCATTTAGGTATCAATGCAGATTCCCTCACAGCTGATAAAAAGTAGATCATCCGTGAGGGAATCTGACAGTGTTTGTTTGAAGTGTCTCGTGTGTATTTCATGACCTTCCTGCCCGACTGACGTTCATTAAAGACCATCATCCACTCCAGCTGTCAGCTGTATCTTTTTTTCATCTTTTAGTTGTTTCAAATAGAATTTTCTTGCATCTTCTCAGAACAGTGGCCAAAACTTGGAATAAAAACTGGTTGTGTTCAGCTTTGGCTTCGTCCTGGATTAAATCTAGAACAAAGCTGGAACCATTGCCTGCGACATTACATTAGAATAAGCTGGAGGTTTCGCAGCAAGCACATTGAGAGGGATGATAGGGCTTGGAAATGCACACACACTCACACACACACACACACACACACACACACACACACACACACTATTAAAACCACATTAAAACTACTCATGTCAGAATCTCGCTGAGATTCCATCTCATTAATGTCACCTCAATAGAAATGAATAAGATCTGTTACACAAACACACTCGTACATGTGACCACATCACATACAGAACACATTCTTATATAACGCAGGCATTCATGTATTCATATTGACCTTTAGGAGATAATAAATACTCATGAAACAAAGTGACACCATGTCCGAACCCAAAAGTGACCACCAGGCCTTTTGTTTCATGCAATATAGACATCAGCCCGGCAGCGTCTGTGTAGGAGTTGTTGCTTTTTATGGATCTGGAAGTGCTTCCTCCTTCATTTAATAACAGACGTATCAGAATGTAAAATAATGATGCAGCCCATAGCTGATTTTTGACGGGATAAGCGGCTCCATGTCTGTTGATGTCTGAAACAATTGCCGAATGACTATTTTGCTCCAGCTTTACTCCATGAAACACTGCTCAAAAATGAAAATGCCATCTTTACAAAAGGAGCAGTCACACTAATCTGTCCTGGAGCTGCGAACACACATGTTCTTGACTCACTTTAGAGAATGTTGGGAAAGGCTGCGTGTATATTTTTGGAGCACGCTGTGTGTGAAAGTGCCCAAACAGCCATTTTATGCACACATTGCTGCACAGTGAGCCATTTAATTCAGCCTGACTCTGAAACTCGCTGGCAGACGTCGCTCCAGTGATGGCAGCTGGACTGTATTTGACACTGTTGACAGTCATAGAAAAGATGAGGAACGAGGGAAGGTGAGAGGGGCATCCAATTTCAGAGGACACTGGGCATTGGGTGTACATATCTGTCCGTGTACTCAGTCGTGGAGACTGAGGCGCACGCATGTAGGTGTGTGTGTGTGTGTGTGTGTGTGTGTGTGTGTGTGTGTGTGTGTGTGTGTGTGTGTCTGCTCCCTTTTCCATCTTCATAAGGGAGTAAAGGGAGGAGAGGGAGGCACAAACTGAGAGAACTGGCTGTAAAAGTGAGTAATTACACAAAGAGACGCCGTGTACTGAGACATGACAGTAACACTCTGGCTGGTTTGTGGAGGAGTGAAACAGCAGAGAGGATACAGTGTGCGACGTGATCACTCCCCCCAGTTTGTCCAGTATCTCTGTTCTGATTGTCTTATTTCATTTAAAAGACATGGAACTGTCCCAGAATGTCTGCGTCCTTGACTTAAAAGGAGCAGAAACCATCACCTGCACAATGGCAGAATACCAAAATCCATAATGTTCAGATGGGCGTGTTTGTCTCTGCTCAGCTTTAGTGAACAATGCAGCTGCAAATCGGTGTGGATGTGACAAATTGAGCCTTTCCTGAATTCTCCCTTAAGCCTCACAGTGCCTGCAGCCGAAAGGAAATAAGCCTGTCACACTGGCCTGATCGATTAAACTGGTTTCCATATACATATATGTATTTACTGAGATACACTTACCCCCCATTTGATAGCTGTCAGAAAGTGAACACACACGCACACACACACATAAACACATGGTGGATTGTAAATTGTGAATTTACAATATATAAAATAAACAGATGAGTCTAAAGAAATTAAAAATGGGGAAATGGAGAAAACAATTGGAAAGACACCTACTGTGTTTGGCACCAGACTTTATACTGCTTGTATTTAATTCCTAATAGACCAAAATGGGGATGCATTGAATGGAAGTATAATCAATTATGGTTCAAAAACGGATAAAAACAAAACAAAATTTTTAGAGATAAACCAAGGTTGCTCAGCCTCCAGAGGTTCTTGGGTTGGTCAGTTCCTTTTGCATTTGTCAGGAAGTGTGACGGCTGCTGAGCTCTGCAGCTTCACCAGAGTCAATTACACTTTTTTAAGGATCATACGCAGCTTCTTCTGCCGCCTGAATAATTCTGCTGCATGGTAACCACTGACACTCTGGCAAAAAAGGTAATAAATCAACCAACAGGAATGAAAATAATAGATGATGGATGAAAAGAAGAAAGAAATCCAGCAAGAAGAGGATGCTTTTTATTGCCATATAAATGAACAGATGTGGATATAATTTATAGTTTTAATTTAAATGATTTTATACACACATATAAAACCCAGTCTTCTTTAATTTACTAACCTTTATTGGCGCTTCATAGTGTGTGTTGAATATTATTTGGAATGTGTTAAGCAAATGCAATAAAAAATTCAGGAATGGCAGCCATAATTGAAACTACGGTGAGAGATCCGACTCTTTCACTTGGGCCAGTAACCGGCTCCCAAAGCATTCGCACGTTTTAGAGAATCACAATCACACATGCACAAATATTGTTCAGTGGAAGGAAAGTGATAAAAAAAAAGCTCCCACTGAATCAGCAGCTTGCTGGATTTTATTCAGCAAGGTGCTGATTCATAAATAAATAAATACATTTCATAAATATATAACAGGAAAAATAGTGAAAACATATGGCCAAAAAGCTAAACACCAGCATATTTTATTTAAATGCACTTACATATAAAGTGAGGTCAAAGCACTGATACCCTGCTAACTGGTGCAGTCTCTCTGCTACTCAGATCCCAGTATAAATCGCCCTTCACCAGTATTGCTGGACTGGGTCAGCACCACTGCCTGAAGAGGGAGCCTGATAATGTTTCTTCACCAGACTTGGAAGTCATGTGATCAAAAGGCTCATTTTGGTCTTATTTAAGAACCCAACCTGTACATAAATGTGAGATTTAGAGCCCAACACTCAGTGCTGCATTTGTAAAGAGGAAGCTGTTGTGCCCAAGAACACACTGAGCCAATCAGAGCATGAGTGGATCCCGCTGATGCTCGCTCTGTGTGCACGTATCCAGCTGTGCCTGAGGGTGTCACACTCCTCCAGTGTTGCCACCTTTCATAGAGCAGTAAAATATTTTTCTGTTTTTCTGTGATTTATTGCTTTAAATCTTTGGTTTGACTTGCACGAACTTCAAGTCCTTCAAGTCTATTTTTCCCACCTTATTAAGCCCACGTATTGGACTTGATGTGATTACATGAACACCATTCTGAGAGCTTTGTAGCACATTTCAGACAAACCAAGAGAACAACAAACTGTAGCCTAAGAACAGTGCAGTTGTTTGATATTTACAGGCTCCACATGTGCTTCTATGTGAAAATGTTTGCTTTATTTATCTTCTTTTCATCCAAGGTGTGTTTTTTCCAGTGGTCATGGTAAAAAGGATCACCGGAATGATGCTTTGGTCACTGCCACCGTGCAATTGGTGTGGGACATCTCATGTTTTAATCACAGATTTCACATGTCACATCCATCTGAAATTAAAGTGTTGGAAAATGTAGCTTCTACTCTCTTTATTTCCAACATAAATGTAAAGTTATCAAACCCTCCAACAGTAGTCCTGATTATTTTTGATGGCTGCAGCTTCAGGAAAATTCTGTTGTTTTCTTTTCTGGCACTAAACAGCAGCAGGTTACACAACACAGATAACCAGAATGTCAGTCATCAGAAATCCTGTTATGCTAATTTCTCATATGCTAATCACCGCTGCCTTTGGTAGATTGTTAAAGAACATGAGAGTGTGTGTTGGGTATGTTAGTGCGAGTACATCTGTCTGCCTGGTCTACTTGGAGCCAGGATGCATCTAATGTTAATCCTCCAAAATTTACATTTCTGTTGCAACATTCACCAGTTTTGCAAAACTAAGGCCATGAAATATTTTTCCTAACCTGCAGCGTTGCTTAATCCAGTTAACTCCGATTAATGTGCGCTGAAACTTTTTACACGTAGATGTTATTTACATCCTGAATTCATAACTGCAATTATGTCACAATTTTAGTTGCACTATTTTCCAGGGACAATGACGCATTGAATAGCTGTTAAATAAATAAATGAATCATGCTTGTTGCAGGTAATGACAGACATTCATCTGAGTGGCACTAATGAGAGGCAGAACCTATAATCACATTATGATAAATGTCTGACACCGGCTCTCTATTATTGTTTTTAATGGCAGAAAGCAAATTATTACAAATTCAAACATTCATCAATGGAACAGGATAATTGCGATTATCTGCTGTCTATTCTAGCAAAACAAAACTGGGTAGCCTGGACAAGATATGCACAGAACCACAGAGTGAATGCAAATATTTTAGAGCTAAAATGAAAAGATTTTAGTCTGTGCCACATATGAATGGCGCAGACACTGTGTAGTTCTAGCCACACTAGCTCCATCTTTGAGGTGACAGGCAGATATAATAACAATTATTATTACTATTATAGTAATTATAATATGCCTTTATCGCTAATGGCTCCGAAAAGCTCAGGGTTCACAATCTGTTTCACTCCAACTTCTGCCTCCATCTTTCTCAAACAAGGTGGTAGAATACATCCAACAAATGACCTCATTCATGGCTAATAACTGCTTTTAATGGAAATGGACCTCTTTTAAGCCTACAGCTATGCAGAGAAATATGGTTTGTATGAATATTTTCCTCTTTTAGATATTTCGATGACATAGAATAACTACATAAACAATATAGATTCTGAAAATTGGAATGAGTCTGTGCTCTCAATGTGAAATAGGTGGAAAAATACTATTTTGAGCTGTTGTGCAGGATTCATTAAGGTTTACTGATGCATTTAAAATCACTGTTTTACAGCAATGACTCCCACAGTCATCATTTACATCGATGCAGCACATATTTGTATATCTGCTGCTGTAATCTGTTGCCAAGGACAAGGTTGGTGTCAGTCTCATGATCTCTGGGGTTTTCCTTCCGCCAGGTAGGTAATTGCGCTCACCTGTTTTCCCAAAGCATTAATCAGCCTCCTATCACGTCTTGTCATTCCCAAAATTGCCTTTTTACATCAATAACTTTGATTATGATCTTACATGGAGCCAGGAAACAGTCGGGGTTTTGTTTCTCTTGCACTGATTACAAGAGTATGATGAGGGGCGGCAGAATATTGGAAGCAGAGTGGGGGTTATTTCCTAATTTGGCTGCCATGATTGTTTGAATTGGAAAAAGAAGTGAGATGCACACAGAAATGATAATCACCATCCAGGTTATTAAATCCAACAGTGTAAATAAAGCTTTTCTGTCCAGTTCTTTGGCAACAATTCTTGATTGCCCCCTGCAGATAGTGTATCTCTCTTTGGATATTTAAATAGCATCTATTACAATCACAATTGTTTCTAGACGCTTTCCAGAATCCCAGGGCCTGACCCCCAACAAGCAACAGTGGCAAGGACAAACTCCCCTTTAACAGAAACCTTGAGCAGGACCAGGCCCTCCTGCTGATGGCCGGCTGGATAGAGAGAGGAGAGGAGAGGAGAGGAGAGGAGAGGAGAGGAGAAGAGAGGAGAGGAGAGGAGAGGAGAGGAGAGGAGGGGAGGAGGAGGGGAGGAGAGGGGAGGAGGGGAAGGGAGAGGGGAGGGGAGAGGAGAGGAGAGGAGAGGAGGAGGAGAGGAGAGGAGAGGAGAGGAGAGGAGAGATCATAGAGATACATTAATAATTCAAACTGCTGGTATAAGAGTAGAGTGGGTCAGCAGGGTCAGAGGTCAGCAGGCCAGCATACAGCTATAAAGGTGGCAATACCTGTAGATGGGGGGAGGACAGAGAAACTACACATGCTCAAAGAGTAGGCATTCACTGGTTAAACACAGGCTTTAGGGATATGGTTAGGGTTAGGGTAAAGGATTAGGGATTAGGGTCTGTGCAAGGTGAAGGGGTTAAACAATGTTAATTGAGAGAAAAAAGACTTTGATCAATGCCCCTCTATTGCTGGTTGAATCCATGTTGTAAATGTGTCAACATTATCTGCACTATTGTTATAATAACTTCAGTTATTGTTGTAGTCTACTCCTGGAATAAACTGTAAACTGCCCCCTGATGGAGGACATTTTGTGTCTCTGCCAAGGACACAGGAGAGGCGTTTGTGTTTAACAGACTGTGCTGATGAATGGTCTAGAGCAGAACCATAAGTCATAACAGGGTAAAAAGAGCCCGTATAAACCATTACATGCACACAGTACAGTAAATGGAATGAGCCATGAAATGTGCTTGTGCTTAGTGTGCATACACTTACACATACCGTATAAATGATTGATCATTCACAACAGGACAAAGTGGGGGTTACATCTTTGATGTTATAATGTGAATTTGTGGTGATTTCTTATCAAAACACGTGTGTGTGTGTGTGTGTGTGTGTGTGTGTGTGTGTGTGTGTGTGTGTGTGTGTGTGTGTGTGTGTGTGTGTGTGTGTGTGTGTGTGTGTGTTTCACAAGAATAAAGGACATCTTGTCATTATCATGATGCACTGAACTGTTGCAGAGCTGGAAATGTCTCAAAGGTCAAATTAGTTCCATCTGAAAATAAGAGGCGGAGGCAGAAAAGCTGTTGGCATCTGCGAAAGGTGGAAAAAAAGCAGGAGAGTTTTGTCCTTGTGGCTCCGGCAGTACAAATGACACTTTTCCTGCAGAAAGTTGGGAGCTGTGAACCGTGAACACCTGGCTAAAGGAGCCCCAGTCTGGATACTTTCACACTCATCAGCCAGATTTAAGCATTTATTTGAATCCAACAATATTTTCTTAAAACAAGCCTCCTGATTTATGGATGCAATTGTGGAAATCTCAGTTTTGTTTCCTAGCAACCACCCTTGGGGGTAGAAAGGTTTTCAGGACATTAGAATCCATTAGTCTGTATTTCTAGCATTGGATGAGGCCAAATCTTTGTCATTGGATATTTAAAATCTTTAAAAAGGTTCACCTATTCCAGATAAGATGATCAATACTGAGTTTTCTGTAACTGCAGGTAACATTAAAATAAGCTGGTGGAAAGAAACCAGTGACAAAGTTTTAGGGCATTGATTGAATTAGACAATGAAAGACAACAGGGCTTCAGGCCCAATAAAGAAAGTATTATTTTGATATGAACAACTTTAAATCAGACAAGTCATTAAAAACTTCATACCTTTATATCAACAAACTGATTGGAGAAAAGATGCCTGGTATGACACCCAAGCCTCCCAGGTGAGGTGCCAGTTGACAGCTCCACCCCAGGGTTCCTCTGACGAGCTGCCGCCATTATGCAAAGTGCAACACTCAGTAAAGCTGGAGGATTCCAGGCACTTTAGTCTGTAGAATAAAGGGGTTCTCTTCCTTTTAAGATTTATCTTTCAGCAAACTTTATGCGTGCACCCAAAATAGTGTCAATAAACGGAAGGTGTTGGTGCTGCGGGTAGACTTTCTTAAACCGCAATTCTAAACTTTAAGAGTAGAGGGCAGTCACGATTGAACTGTTACACCATAGAAGAAGAATTTGACTTCATCAGAACAAAATGCTTTAAGAATTTGTTCTTACCCTTTAAAATTAATGGCTAACATTTGAACCCTTCGATAAGAAGCACCACACTGCTCAAAACGTACAATCTGTGGTGCTCCGCTGCCTCTCCTCTGCTGAGATTTTCGGCCTGTAATTGAAAAGTCACAATTAGTGAAATGCAAAAGCACAATGTCAGGAGATTCATGAATATGCACTTGTTAACTTTGTCTTTGCACTAGTCTGTTTGAATGATTAGGTGTGAACCATTAGCACCCAGGGAGTGTCTGTGCCCCTCTGTGAAAATGGAGATGGAAATAGAATACAACCATTATGATGGTTCCACCATTGAGACCAGAACCAGAGAAGCTGCTCTGCGTATTGTACCATGGTAGCACTGACACGTCGGCTTATTTGGCTGTATTGTCAATTAATTGGGTCAGTCATGGTTAAGATGCTGAACAATGTCGAGGATCAGCAGATCTTTTAAGACAATTTGCTCGATTGCGTGTGAGTGAGGCAAAAACACCTCGAGGTGCATCTCTTCATGTCTTTACAAGTCTTTAATTAATTATAAAACATTCTGATAATCCTTTTTGATTCATTTTCTGAATTAATTTCTTATGGGATGTGAATATCGTGCAAATCAAAGCATAAAAGTTTAAATAACTTGCAGAGCGAATGCAAAAGCAAGTGCTAAACCCAAGAGCACAGCAGGAAAAGCTTTCAATGAATCATTGTTCCAATTATGGGCGTGTTGACTCGACTGTAAAAATTCATGACTCATCTCTATTGTGTGCAGACTTGCTGGTGGTCTAATGACCTTTTATTGTCCTGACCTCAAGTCTTTAAAAAAAAAAAGGGCTTCCAGCAGAGCTACCAGACAGATGGACACAGAGAGAGCGAGGACGAGAGAGAGAGAAAGAGAGAAGAGCAAAATGATTTTATGGTGTTCGTGGTTCACTGATCTTAATTGTAGCGTACACAGTGTAGCTCACAGCTACTTTTCTCCACGTCAAAGTGAATTAAAGTTAAAGGAGTTTAAAGTTACTTTCATGTTCAACTATGATGCCTTTGGCTCTGCATCATGCAGCTTTTATTAAACTGCTAACTCTTCTCAGTCTGACTTCCACTGCAGGCCATGATTTACTCACTACACTGTTTACTATCGGGGGCCGACGTGACATGAGTAAACACATTATGCTGTTGATTTAATATATGTTTAAACATGTCAAAATCTTCCATTTTTCATGTTAGAATGACACATAATGGCTGCTAACACCTGAAAACAGTGCTGAGGGCATGTGCAAGGCTGTTCCAGGCCCTGACCTGGAAGATCAGCCACGTTATCGTTAAAGGTAAAGATTAAATACATGAGTATGAATGTTTAAACAAAATAGGAGATGCATGTAGTTGTTTGGTCTTTTAAAAATCCGGAAGGAAGCAAATAAATAGGAGGCAATTAGAAGCAGTTGGAAAGTTACTCACACGAAAAACAAAGGTTCTGTCAGAGAGACTTTAAATAACAATAATACTGCCATTAGATACACAGAAATATATCACGGTGTGGAGTTAGGGCAGAAAAGTCACAATCAATCATACAGAATCCAAGCATAAAGAAGAAAACAGACCCATTCATATGTGACAGTCATAACTTTTTGAGTTATTTTGCAACTATGGGCTGTCACAGCACCTTTCTTTGGTAATATTTACCTTATTTCTGAGGTAATAAATTGCTGTGTTTTCAAAGTATCAAACATTATCAAACTAATTTATAAAACCGACTGCCCAGATAAAGCTCTTTGCTGCTTTGATCAGCCTATTTTGATCCCTATTAACATTTCTCTCCATAATATTTGCCTCCATCCCTGACCTCCCTTTATCCTCTCCCCTTGTCCTAAATCCTCCCTCGAGGAATGTTCTCTGTGAAATGATCCTACCACCTTCTTTTCAATCCCTTCTTTTCGCAAGGCTCTGAGAAGGGATAATTGAAGTCACAGCACTCAGCAATGACCTCAACACAGTAAACCCTTAATGTCAACCAGATTTCAGGACTATAATAATTATTTTCAAATCAGGGAAAGGGTTAATAAGAGATTATCCCTTGGAAGGATGGTGCAGGAGGTTTGTGGGGGAACAAGGCTGAGTGTTGTGGGACAACAGTGAAACTGCAGAGGGGAGATAATGGAGGGAGATGAGAGAGCCGAAGTAACATGACATTGCAGGAAACGTAGCCAGCGATAGCTGGGCTGGAAGTGTGCTTGTGCGTGTGTCTGCGCACGAGTAGATGCGAGAGGAAGGAAAATAAATCATGGCTGAAACGGCACAAGATCAGCAGAGGTGGTTTGATGTTGCCTTGCTTTTCTCATTATTTTCATTCATCCAAGTCAAGGTTCTGTCCTCCGAAATCCAGTCTCTCCTCTTCACTATGGTCTTTGTTCCAATTGATTGAAAACCAATAAATGAATATGTGTGAAGTGATGAATAAAGCCTTTAATTTCTCTCACGACGAGAAAATATTTTTTTCTTTAATTTCAAACCAAGATTTGAAATGGTAAAAAGGCTCAGTGCAGTTTTGATGGTTGAAATTTTCCTTTTCAGATTTCAGGAAATAGATGTAATCGAAATATCACGTTGAATGTTTCGACATGGTCAAATAGTGAATTTGTTAGCCTCTCTCCCTCAGTTTTCACACTCAGGACAACATTCTGACACATCGTCTGGGTTACCAGCTGTGGAACAGAACCAGCTTCCAGATGCATCCAGCCTTCTGATGGATTTATTAAGTCTCATCATGAAGTCGTGTAGAAGAACGATTCAGACATACAGGACTATTGTTTTAATAAAATGGACTCTTAGCACGTGCAACTGAGATTTACAGGCTAATAAAGGAAATGTTGAGGCTCTTAAACAATACCGATATGTAAACGGAAACATGTAAATGTGCTTTAGGAAACCATTAGCTTAAGTAAAATACATTACCAGCACTCAAACGAAGAAAATAAAAGCAAGAGTTCCAAGAAAAGTTCCCTATTAGGACTACCTTACACACCTATAACACACAATTAATATAATAAATACATAAAAACCTAACTTTGTGACAGCTAGGAATTATCTGATCCTCCAGACTAGCAAACGTATGCTAATGCGCAGTTGCACCGCCCGCGGCTGTGGAGGAAACTGCAGGAAATTGCTGCTCCTGTTTGGCCGACAGGATGAGCACCTGGTTTCCACTTGGCTGCTAGCCTGACTGATTAACATAAACCAACTTCAGCCAGAATCCCACTTTTCTGCCTAAACCCTGCCCAGGATAAAACAATTTATGTCACCACCTTGTTATCCTGGATTCACTTTTCACAAGCTCATTGTTTAACCAATGGTTTCCGCTTTCTTTCAGCTAATTCAGGGCCCTTTTTATCCCAATAAATAATTCACTCGCTTTCATTATTCAGCAAGCGTAATAAGTGCGTAATGCTGGTGGAATAAATAATGGAAGAGCAGTCATTTAAAAAACACATTTCTTACTCGCCCTAACTGGAATCGGATTTTGTGCGGCTCTTGAGTCGCATTCCAGATGTGTGCTGTGTTAGCCCAGCCTGTCACTTCTGTAAAGTTATTAGCTTTTCTATGTGTTTACTACCTGATATACAAATACACAAGGTGAAAAAGTGAATAGTGATGTAATGAGGCTAAAGGCTGGAGATTCCTATTGCTGCTGAACATCTGCTGTTGGTTCAAAGCGTTTGAGCTCATCAACAGCAAAGACAAAGTGGTTTTAATATTGGATGTGAGTTCATTAAAGTTGACCAGATGTTATGTAACTGCAGTAAGGGTGACCTTTAAGTCCAGGCCGTGTTCCTCTGTGTCAGGATGGAGTCAGCAGCAGTGAATAATTGGCCGCGGTCGGCTCATCATCACTGCAGGTGAAAATGTGAACTGTGCTGTCATCACTTTTGGCTGCTTGGCTTCTCTCCCTGCACGGCTGTGAAAGATGACACAGTGTACCTGACATTAAGGATGGCAGACGGAGATAAATTGCAGATAACGAACAGTTGTCTGGAGGGAAGGTTCTGCTGAGGTTAAGCACTGGATCTTCTTTAGCGTCGGGTCAACCTTTACCGGCACGGTGGTGGAGCTGATCACGGAGATCCAGACTCAACGAGATCCCAACAACCAGGGCATCTACTTCATGCAGGATTTTTGGACAGTCGTTCAAGCATGGGTTTGGTTCTGGTGCGACAGGTCAGACCAGATCCCATTAGGTGCTCGTCTTAGATAAGAAATGTGCTGTTGGTCTTTTCAGCTGAGTGCAGTTTTTCTTCTTCTGTCACTATAAAAAGCACTGGAGGCTTTGCTGTTAATAGAAGATGCTCTTTTCCAATCACACGCTGTGTCGTATTCTGGCTCAGCTCCCTTCAGAGCGACGCTCATCGCACTAATTGACTGTTCTGAAAAAGTTTCTGCCCTTTTCTCAGTCTTGCGAGAAGTTCTGATGAGCAGAAACATCTGTCTCATCTTTATGTCTCTAAGTTATTTTGTTACCTTTTTTTCTCATCATCATAAAGTTTTTCTGGTTTGGTGATTTTCTGAGGAATCTTGGGGAAAACTGAGCCAGTCAATGAGGGCAAAGGCTGTAATATAAAGAGGCAGAAGCTCCATCATAAAGATGAAGGTGAGAAGCCTGCAGTTTAAACCAGATCTCACTCATGTCTGAATTTGAATTTAACAGATTAAAAACATAATGAACAAATGCACTCTGGTGTTAACACTATGCTTTCATTAAACTGGAGCCACCGATGGTATTCATCATTATGAAGTTACATGAACTGGATAGACTTTTTTAATGCATAAAGCCCACTGCTGATGTCTAAAATCCATCATTTAAAGTGCCTCACACGGTGCACCAACGTATCTTTATCTTTATTCTTTCCATGAACACCAGCTGATAATGAATTCAGGATTGAGTCAGTGGAATCATTCAAATGTGCACAAGTGCCTCCCAACACACACATCCCACCCCACATCTCCCTTTATCCTTTATACCTCTTCATATGTCACATTCCTTATAAAAACTGATTTTTATCCTCTTCTTTCCCTCTCTTCAAATGAAGAAGCGTCTCTCTCCAGCTTTCAGAGGTTCTCCTGTAAAACCTCACTTGCTGCTCCACCACAATTTTTAAATGTCAACGCTGAATTTCAGCGACTCCTCACCAGTCCAACGTTTTTTATTTATGTACCTACATCATCAGCTTGCTTCTTAAGGACATCTTCTTTGCACACTGTTGAATTTCACAACAGTGGGCCAAACAATGAGGACATGGAGGTGAATTAAGGTTATTTTCAGGAAATACTGGATATATGCTACCCTTGCTACTTTCATGGGGGGCATTGTTGCTGCTGCTAACACATCCTCAGAGTTGATGGTGTGACCTGGACTGTTGACCTGTTTCTCACCAGGGGCTGCTGGGATAAACTCCAACATCCCTCCATATGAGAAAAAAGGGATGTGTAACAGTAGGATAGAAGGATGAGGATTTCCCACTGTCATTGTTTTTGACCTTCTGCATCTATTTATTTATCTTCTTTTGGTTTTCAAGGCTAGAGTTTACATTTACATATTATAGTGTTTTCTGCGTAACTCACTTAAAATGTATAAGATGTGTGTCAATGAGAGAAATTGATTTCCGTTATCAATTAAAGTCTGATACACGGAAATGTGATCATCAAGCAAGGTGAGTTGTGATGTTCCCTCTCCTCCTGTCAGATCCTGTCCTTACAAATAGACCAGGTAAGGAAGAAGTGTCAGACAGGGAACTGTAGGGATTTACAGTATCGATCCACGTCAGCTGACAGCTCCTCTGGGAGAATCCTTCAGCTTTTCCAAAGAAACACACCCTCTTCTTCCATCCTCTGCTGATGTGTCTTTCAGATCATTCAGCTCAGTCTTGTTGCTTGGATTCAGATATAAAAACTACCTTAAATAGCCAAAACTAAGTGTGTATTTAGATGAAGACTGTCTTGTGCATCTGTTGAAATTGAGCCTCCGTACTTGAACAACCAGCATCTCTTAAGGTATGAAGAGGTGTATGAGATGTTTGAGCATAAAGCTGTGATATTTGCTTATTGTATTACACATGTCAACAGAACTGCATAAAGACAATTGTCCTTTGTCTTGGTTTCACATTTTGCTATCACCTGACTAACTGACTCCTCTTGTTATTGTGAGCCATGCAAAGAAAAGTGACTCTTTTTTTCCTTCCCAAAACCTCGATAAAACTGTTGTTAAATCCTTTAGAAGTTTAAATGATTAGAAACAGTACCGTCCTCTTCGATTTCTTTTCCCCTCCTTCTTTCTGTATTATTTCCATTTGAACCCCCTTTGAGGTTTATATTTTCTCTCAGCATTTTCCCTGTGGCTCCTCAGCATTATAATCATCTTGTTTGCTGGCCACATGGTGTGAAAATTGATATCAGAAGAAACAATGATGAAAACAAGGCTTTGAGGTTTTTTAGGAATGCATTCAATCAACAGAGAGCATCCTGGAGAAAATAACCTTAATTGGTTTCTCCAGTTGCATTTTTCCTCAGGTATTGAGTGCTTTTTGTCAAACGTTTCCTTTGTCTAGTAATTATTTTCTGAGAAATTGCAAAAATGCTTTAGAATGTTGCAATTGCTGTAATTTGGAAAATAAACAAAAAAGAAAGAAAGAAGCATAATTAAATTTAGACGCTCTATTCAGAGTGTACAAGCAGTAAAATTTAATGTGAGCGGTATAAAACTGAAATCACAACTGTATGAAAATGTATAAGATAAGATAAGATTGCAACAGAGAAATTTCAAGTTTTGCAGAAAAAAAAACAACAAACAAGGCAGTAGCAATGCTTCATCGGAAGAAGTTATTTATATTAAAACTTATTCTCACGAGACACAGTAACAGCAACGAGGAAATTATAATACGTTAAAGATAATGCAAATTACACAGAGATACAGTATTGCGTATTTATTTTTGAACAGGCATTGTTCAGTCGTCCTTTGTTTCCCTCCGAAGGGCCCTTTCAAATTCCAATATGGCGGCGTCCATACGGGTGTGCTTTACCCTCCGCTTTGTACTTCGAGGTGAATTATTTTAATTTGTTGCCATTGTTCAGGCTAATAAAAGCATTTTTTGTACATAAGTGTATATTTATATTGTTTATAAGCTAAACTGCGACTGCTCATGCTTACTTTCGTTTATCGATGTGAGAGGGGAAATGTCGTTGCTGCAAACCCGATTCTGTAATAGCTGTAATAACATTAGGAATAGAGATTATAAAAAGGTTAATAAACCCAGTGTCCATCCATTTTTCAACTAATTTGTTTATTACTGCAAAGACTCAGAAGTCTTTTAAATAATGTACAAATCCAGCAATTCTCAAAATATATATTGTTAATTTAGTAAACTCACATTTCTCTGTATAAACCTAAGCTTTTTTCGAACAATTCTTTTTAAATGGCTTGTCCCCTGAGTTAAGCCAATTGTTTTATTTCCCGTTGGTTGTTTTACTATTCACAAAAATGGGTTTTTGCTATGCATCCATGTCTGATTATGTCCTTGCCTTTCTTCTGTTCCAGGTGCATCTTCACTCCATACCCTTGCAGGGCCAGTTCAGTTGTCCCAGTTTGGGTGTGGAGCCTTCCAAAGAAACCCCACACTTCCATTGTTACCAGTGGCAGCAGGCCAACAGGCTAGACATAGCAGCTTCTTCAACAAATGTATGTATATGAAAAGATTATTAACCTTCAATGTTACTTGTGGTCCACACAGACCTGCCCTCTTTCTGTGTGTTGCTTAGCAACACCACTTGTAGAATTTCATCAAATTGACATGTTTTCATAATTGTTTTTACTTGATTATGTATTTAGCTTTGTTTGTGTTGGCTGGTAAATGTTCCTTTACTGCTTGTTTCCCCTTTTTTCCCCATGTGTAAACTGAAAAGCAAATTATTGAATAATCATTTCCTAAGACACGTTTGATTGGTGTGTTTGCAGTGACAGCAGAAGAATTATGGAGAGGCGTTTTGGCAGAAACTGGTGCCGGAAGCAAAAAGGGCCGAGGAAAAAGAACAAAACGCAAATTGAAAAAGGATCTGAACCGTGGACAGAGGATTGGAGAAGGTCTCTCTCACCTTTCTGTGTTGAGATGAATATATTCTTCATTTGTTTACTATAAGTTAAGCACCAATTAAATTGACAGTCCAAAACTGGACTTTTGTTTGTTCATCAAAGTATGATTAAGATTTCCTGCTCATCTAATTGTCATTCCTCATACCTTCTCAGTCTTTCTCAGTCATCTTTTTTAATGAATCCTGCAAAATATTACCATCTAGCTGTGAACTGTCAGAGGGATAGATCTAAAAAAAAAAATCTATGTGCTCAAAATTTAGCAAATCTAGCATTCATTAATCATTAAGGAAACTGAGGTGAATAACAATGCAGTAAACTAGGGTTCAGATAGGATAAAGTGTTGCACCGTAAATCTTTTTCCAACATAAAAAAAAACCTCTTTCATTTATTTTTTTTGTTAACCCCACAGGTCGTGGAGGATTCCTCTGGCCTGGTTTGAATGCTCCTGTTCTGAAGGCTGGGGTTGTTGGGAGCATTGGGCGCAGGAGCGAGTCGGAGCAGCAGGAGATAAAAGCTGAACAAGGTGCTGCCATAAAAAAGAAGCGCATTTGCATTTGACATTGATTTTTTTTATTTTATCCCTGCAATCAAAACAGTTTGATCCAACATATTGTAGGACGCCATGATTCAGTGACAAAATTGATGTGACAGTAAAAATCTTTAGTATCTTCTGTGTCCTCCACCTCTCTGGTTCACAATCAGCATTTCTGTCTTCTTCTCTGCAGTGCGGCAAAGGGAGGAATGGGAAAAGAGGAGGAAGACGAAGGTGAAGAGGGAAAGAGGTTGGACCGGTCACTCATGGGGGGGCATCAGCCTTGGACCCCCTGATCCTGGGCCTAATGGAGGTAAACATCCAATAGACTGCAGCACATTTTTGTCTCGGTAAAGATGTCTCACCAGTTGAGTGGATAATGATTGTAGTGATGGGAGAAGGAGGAAGTGGCAGTGAAGGAATGATTCTTCGCTGAGAGAAGAAGAGCAGTAATGTAGCTTATTAGGGCTGATGAGATTGGAATGTGACAAGTATCAAGGGGGACAGTTTCCTAATTTAGAGAGACATCTCTCCGTGCCTTTGTCCTTTTTCCTGTGTGACATTTGTGCTGTCACATCTTTCCCCTGAAACTGTGTCAGTCCATCCCATTCATCCCATTCTTCTCCAATATCCCCTCATCAGTTTCCTTCTTGCGTCAGTCTTTTTCTTCTGGCCATCTTCTTTCAATTTTATACTTTCTTTCCTTCCATCTCTCACCCCCTTCTCCTCTTCTCCTATTTATCTTTTTCCACCCACACACTCTTGTCTTTTGACTTCTCCATTTTTGGCAAGGAAACACACTGTTGCTCTGCCTAATGATTTTCATCAGAGCTGATTGTGGGATAATGGGTCAGGCGGTCGATCGTTGTACTTCTGGCCATTTATGAAATACTGTATGTCATTTTGATTATATGCCTCACTTTTTCTCAGGAGTTTCCAATAATCCAAATTACCGTAATTCTTTCTGAAGCTTGGATTAATAACTACCGGTAACAGCCTTTCAAATGTAATGACAGTCTGATCAACTTAACAGGACTTTACAGTGTGTCACAATGTATTCCCATTGGAATTTTGAAAGTGTAAAGCATTTTATTTGAAAAATATAGATGCATTTATTTACATAGACAAGATCGGATAGGTCTGTGGAAGTAATGACCCTCTAGCTTCCGCTTGAACGTGTGACATAGATTCGCTATTGAACATATTCATTCTGTTTTTCTCCACAGAGACTTATGAAGACTTTGATACGCGTGTCATTGAGGTAAGTTTCTTTCCACAACCTGCAACATTAAACACACAGTTAAAATATTGTGGTCACCATTGAAGCATTTTGCTTGAAACGTGAGTAAACCATCAGTGGTTTATTAAAGTTGATTTGGTAAAATCACACTTTCCAGGCTGATGATACAGAAAGGTTAGAGATGGACAAAAATACAAATTTGTAATACTGTAAACTCAGTGTTGCAGTTTAAATAGCTGCCATTTAGTCCAGTTCAACCTGAAACCCATTTCCAGCTGCCCTTGATTGATGAAGATACCAAACTGCTCCGTGTGTGGTGTATGCGTGTGTGGTGTATGCGTGTGTGCGCATGTGTGTGGTGTGTGCACGTGTGTGTGAGACAGATAAGATACGCTGTAATGACAGACACAGTTCATTTAGATTCCCTTTCTGTCGTGCTGCATTTTACCTTAATTCAATTGGCACTAATGGACCCGACCAAACTAATGGGGGTAATGTAACAAGGTCACCCACTCACTCACATGCACAGACACACAAACACACACACACACACACACACACACAGATCCAGGCTCAGTGATTCCACAAACATACAAACAAAAGTGCATGAATGTATAAAAACCAGACATACCTGTAGGTTTACACTGATTACAAACATATTATATCACAAAGGTATAGAAACTTTAAACATGATATATAGTTGATAGAACACAATACACATATTATTTGGATATACGTACATGTGTGTTTGTGTGTATATTTGTTTATACTTGCTACATAGTAAGGACCAAACTGAATTTCACCAGAAAAGTGAAGATTTTTCTAGGATGTGAGGACTTTCTTTTTGGTCCTCTTTGGTCTTTTTGAAGCTTTGGTCTTTATAATTGGATATAGGTTTAGATTAGGGGTTGGCAGTTAGTTGTGATTGTTAATGTTGAGATAAGGGGCTGGGGAATGACCTGTGTCCATTAAAGTCCTCACAAAGACAGAGTCACAGGTGTGTGTTTGAGAGAGGGACATTAATAATTTTCTGCAGCCCTCCTGCCTGCATAATTTTAACGGGTGTCACAGGCGTTAGACTTTCCCTGCAAAACGCTGTCATAGCACCAACTCCGTGTGTGTGTGTGTGTGCGTGGGTGGGTGCGTATGTGTGTGTGTGTGTACTCGGATACCTGCACGCTATAAATCCACCCCTAATGAAATGAAAAAGGCTTACTGGAATAAAAGGCTTGTCTTGTCTCTCAAGGACAATGGCTTCAGCGTGCCATTAGTGGTCTAGCAAAAGGGAGGGAGATCCCTTCTGCTGCTGAAGAATGCAGCGGGAAGGGGGGGGGGGGTTGGGTGAGTTTGAACATTTGTGAGGGAGACAGAAATACCCAGAACAGGTTTGTCTTCAGCTTTTAATATTTTATAAGTTGATGTTATTGGTCTGATGTGGACACCAAATTTAATCTTTACCAGGCTGAAATGAAACAAAAGCTAAATATTGATCACTTTATTTATATTCAGTGGGATTAATGTAACATTATTTAACTTTCTGTCAGTGGTTGGTTATTGACTGGACTGGTAATACATCAATATCTGTTAGCTTATGGAGTTGGTAGCAGCAGGGTAAACATTCAGCTTCTTTGTGCTAGTTTAAACTGAGAATGCCGCATAAACTTCACTTCCAACTTTATAAAGAATAGTATCGACGGTGGGCTGTAGGGGTACAAAGATTTGACGCGCTGGAGCCGTCAATCCTGACACGTCTGAGAAGAGACGAGGGGGAGCGTGAGGGCTGACAGCGAGTAGACATTAAAGCAAATGTGAACAGCATCGGAGTGACGGAGAGAGACGAGGTGCGTGGCCTCGCTCCAGCGACAGCAGCCATTTGGACCGGACTCAGTGATTTCATTAACAGAGATGAAGCTGTGTCGCTGCTGGAACAGGGCTTTGATTTTATCCTTCCATCCTTTTTTCTTGGTCACTTAGGTGAGTCCACAACCTTGAACATTTTGTTAAAAGTAGAGACATGCAACAGTAACTTTGGAGAGACTTTCAATTCAGCACAACACACACGCACACGCACACACACACACACACAGCTCAATCTCTGTAGTGAGAATTACATTAACAAACATCAATTAGATGATGATTGTCAGGATCGGGTGGGATTAAACCATAACCATGAGTGATGAGAGTTTTAAAGCAATTAAGGAATTTGAGAATTCAGTTTTATCATGAAGTAAATGGATATTTTAAAGCCCCGGAGAAAGTCACATTATTTGAGACTGTGCTGTACTGGAGGCTGAAACAGAGGGGCAGAATATAACAGTCAGGGAAAGGTTAAATGAATTTCCCAGCTTTGATTAGCAGAAACATTTCTACATGTGGCAGAAGCTGATGCATATTTAATGCTCTTCAGTGTAAAGTTGTGAGTTAGAGGCTTCTTCTGCTGCCTTCTGCTCCCATGTAGTGCAAAGTTTCCCCCTCTGCAACCCTGCAGCATCGTGGCTGGAGCAGAGAGGCAGACACGCAGCAACAGACTGAGAAAATAATTACAAGTGAGAGCAGGATCGAAGCCTCCTCCCACTTTAATGCTGTTATTTTGTGTCGGACCATCTGTTCTGCTCTGTCTCAAAAACTGTAGCGATCACCTAACATGAGGAAGATGAAGCTATGAACCTGCCATCAAAGGAGACCTCACTTGTTTCTAAAGGGGAGTTAGTTAAGAGTCTGTCAACAAGTTGACCGTATGTGGCCCCGCATGTGTCTGCCAGCACACAGAAGAGTATAGATGTACAGAGGAGAGCGTGTTCAACACATCTCTTATGGCTTTTCCTCTTTGGCCAAACCTCAACTGAGCAAACTTCAAAGTCAAGATCTGCCTTCCGCTTCGTTTCTGTAATGCACATTTGAGTAAAGGGTTTATCATTTGACTGCAGGGCGGCAGCAGAAGGATTGAGGTCAGGGTTGCAAGAGAAGCTAAAATACTGGAAATATAGAAGCCTGCAGGCGTCCCCCATACACATACACACACCCACACACGCCCACACACACAGTGCATGATGTGGACACTGCATTGAAATACAGAAGAATAACCCATGCTAACTGTGATGCTAGCATGCTAATCCATGCTAGCTTGTTCCCAAAGAGCTGGAAGGTAGAAACAGCAGCACATTTCAAAGCCAAAATAGATGAGTTCTACCTGGAAAACTGCCTTTTATTCTTCATTGGAGGTATTAGGCTCTGAATCGTGTGTGGGAAATGAGCTCTGGGTCTCGGGCACATACACAAATCATTCCTTGTTTGCTCACATCTTTATCCACCCCAATTAGTGTTGTAATTATCTTAATCATCATCCAATTTCATCCATCTAAACTGACATGTTGTACAATTACCAGCCTGGTTTTTCATACGTCTCACTTTCCACCCACTCCCTCTTTAGCTTTCTTTTTCTATCCTCCTCCTCCCTTCTTTCATCATTTCACCCATTCCTTACTCTGTTTACTAGGTCATCTTTCCTCTCCCTCTGTTTTTTAGAACTGTGCCCCCTGACCTTTGTGTGTCCCCTGTAAATTGCTCCCTCTCTCCCTTCTTTGTTGGCCTGTCCCTCCTTTTATGCTTATTAATATTATCCTCCTTTTATCAACTGTTCCTTCCTCTGTGAGCTGAATCAATGCTGCCCCCTGGTGGTGTGTTGCGAACTGCATGTAGTTCCACAGCATGGAGCGATGCTGCTTCTATGCTTTATTGATTAGTTGACTGCTTTTCTTGAGTGATGCACATGATCACTTTAAAGCCCCACTGAAAAGGTTTTTCTTGTGAGTAATGAATTGGTGTCAAGTCTGTCCATAGGGAGACAAACAAAAGGCAGCTTCAGAAGGCAGCAAGGCCAAGCTGTCATCAACAGTCAGTCAATACCGAAATAGAAAAGCTTTACAATACAGAGCAGAGGTGTTTGTTTTTATTGCCTTTGCAGGTGAAGAATGTGTTCAACATGACAGCCAAGGAAGGTCGGAAGAGGTCCACCAGCTGTCTGGTTGCTGTTGGAAACGGCAACGGAGCTGCAGGTTTGATTCCCATAGTTGTATATGTGGTGTTTCGGGCTTGGGGAAGTAGTTTTTTCTCAATTCTACAAAAACCCGCTGATTAATTCTGAAGAATATAAATACATCTGAGTGCTCTTCCTCCACCAGGCTTTGCGCTGGCTAAAGCAGCAGACAGAAACACGGCTCTGAGAAAGGTAAGATCATTTCCTCCAGCTAAAGTCATTATGTGCATTTTTGCCTTAACATCCTGGATTTGTTGCCGATAAAATAATTGTGACTATAAACCTTTGTGCTTGTGGTGATTTCCAGGCTAAAAACCGAGCGATCCACTATTTGTATTACATAGAGCGATACAACGACCACACCAGTAAGTGGAGTTTTTCTGTATGATCCTTCGACTTCAGCTGTTCCTGAAATCCCCTGTTTTATTCTGCTGCTCTAATCTCTCCACACTGACTCTTTAATCGTGTCAACAAATTGTGGTTAGTGTTGCAAGTTTGACATTTAACAGCTCTCAGTGCTGCTCAACAGGTGAGCCTGAATCACGCCTAAGAGCTCACACAGGACCTCTTTGCACCTCATTTTCTTTCTCCATCTTCCTGTTTTCTCACTTTTGCCTCTTCTTGAAAAACACCATGTCTTTTGCTGCTGATGCTGCTGGGGAGCCTCACAGATGAATGTTAGTGAGTCATTGCTTTGAGAGGAGAAAGCTTTCTGCTTTGGCCTGAAACCAGATGGTAGCGGAGGTCTTTGCATTTTCGCTTCCAAAGATTTAACAGATTTCTTTAGGAGCTGAGGTGGGAGGCTGCAGGGCTCTCCTCTGGAGAACAGTTGAGATATCTGAGCTTCGCTGAACTCTGACTTGTTGCATCAGTATTTCCGCTCCCCCAGGCCCCAAATTCCCTTCAGAGTCTCCCGGTAAAGCTGCAGAGAACAGAGTAACTGAACTCTGTGACTGTGAACTTGGTTGGCGCCGTTCCACCTCTGCTGACTGATCAGGTCTGCGGGGGAAATGAATTCATTAATTGACTCACGGCTCCTTGATCAGAACCTGGACCTCCCGCAGCCACAGCAAATGTTCATCCTCCTCTGTGGCATGTGTGCGTGTTTGACATTTAGTTTAGCATTTAAGAACGTTTCAAGCAGCGGGAGGTGTCCTCTCTGCAGCAAAAGTTCTTTCTTTGTACTTGTTCCGCTGTTTCAGTATCTAAATAGAAAACCAACCTCATCCAGAGAGTTTAGTGACAGCAGACGGAGGTGTTTTCACGGCTGATGTGGCACGAGAACAAGATTTTAGCCTCAGGCTGTGGACTCGTATGCTTTTCTCTGACATTATTCAGCACCACACTGTTCCCACTCTGGGGCTGTGTTTCTGAATAGCTTATGAACCGCAGCTGCTGCGGAGAGCGGACGGTTCTGGCTCCTGGTAGGACATCTGGTGGGCCGGGCAGGTAGAGGCCCAGAAGACCTGAGCGGGAACTGGAGACGGGTGCCGAAACACACGTGACCTGCATGAGGCATAAATATTTCAAAGTTCTGAGATGTGTGCTTGGTGTCTCTTTGATGGGCTCCCTTCCCCTCGCTGCCTTCTGTGCTGCTGTAATGTGGCCACAGTTTAGTTCATTCGCTCCTTCTATTTTCTTTCTCCTCTATCAGTTTATCACGACATTGAGTCCAAGTTCAAGAGGACAACGCTTCGCATGAAGAAGCAAAACGAAGGTGATGTCCACAAAGCATCCAGCTGACGGAACAAAAATCTGAATTTATTCGAAATTCTCACGCGCGATGTGTTTGCGTTCGTGCAGGTTACGGTCTGCACTGCCACCGAGCTGTCATCACTCTGTGTAAGCTGATCGGCATCAAGGATATGTACTGCAAATTAGAAGGATCTGCCAATCTCCTCAATATCACCAGGGCTCTCTTCACTGGGCTGGCCAATCAGGTGAGGTCATGTGACCAAAGTCAACGACACACTAGCAAACAGCGTTTGAAGAGGCCATTGTTTTTGGAACCAGAAGCAGATCTCTGTTATGCATTCATGTTGCAGGAAACCCACCAGAAGTTGGCTGACAAGAAGCAGCTCCACGTGGTCGAGTTTCAGGATCACCAAGGCCCGCTGCCTCGGGTGGTGGCGAGCCCCAAAAATGGCGCGCGACCCGACGCGGAGCCCGAGGATGAGATCCCCAACACACGACTGCACTGGGACGACGTACGAGCGTCACAGGGACTCAAACGCTCCATCTGGGCGGGCGTCAAGCGCACCATCTGGTAGGGTCTGATGGCGCCAGCGATGCGCTCAGACTGTGAGCTGATTGGACGGAGAACATGGACGCAGCTCTGGGACCTTGATAAGAATCTAAGATACTGAAAACAACCAAGGAAAACAGAGAAAAAAACCCAAAACAGACACACTTGTGCAGATCCTGTATCCTCTTAAATATATAAACTTGTAAAAAGTCATTAAATAAAGTGTGTATCTGGATTAATTTGAGCCATTTAGTGGTTAATCTTTAAGCTTGTGGACTCTGACAGCGCCAAAACCTGATTCTCATTGGATGAAAGAGGTACAGTAGCATGTTTGAACCAATATTTATTCATTTCAGAAGTGTTTTTGTTCTTTAGCGCCTCTGCTCTGCGTATATTGGTCTTGAGGGAGTGTTTGATTGATCCAGACAAATTTAAAATTGTTTGCTGCAGATTTTAATGCAGCATTATTGCTTTATGCTTAGAGCTTCATACGGCCGTAATCAGTGAAGCCCTAAAGGTGTCCTGGATCGATTTTGTTTCAAATAGCAGAGGAATAAACCCGGGAACCTTTTATTTTGTAGATATTTTATTTTGGTGAATTACAAAACTCTTAAAAAGCCTGACCCCTCACATCTTAAAACATTATACCCCAGTTTTAAAAAAAAATCTTAAATCAAGATTAAGCCGTGGCAGGTCATTAAAGTGTCAGATTTAAGGAGAACTTGTGGTTCTAGTTTCCTGTGAACTGAATCCATTATATATCCTGGATGGACAAGCATTCACCAGTATGGAACCAGTAAGCTGCAGTCTTCCTTTCTATAAATTATTGAACTCTTCCTTCATGCTGCCTTTAGGAAACGACCAGTAATTTAACATTGAATGTACTATTTATTTAAGGTAATTCATATTTCATTTCATATTTGTGTTAGCTGTATTTTAGCTGCTTGAGGTCCCGATACTCATTATCATTGAGACTGATTCAATCATACGTTCACTATCTAAACATTTATATAAAAACTCTGAAAGGCTCCACAGAATCATGTAAAGGTGTAGTTCCTATCAAATGCTGGTTGTTAATGTTAGTGACCATTTAGGATATTGAAATGTCAGTAAAACATGTTTCCCAATAACAAACAATTCATATACATGTGCATAAGAGCAATTTTGTCCTTCAATACTTTGTGTTTTGCACATTCTGACCTGTTTACTATCACTAAACATGAAATGTATGAAAACGAGGTCTAAAAAGGTCAATCTCAACAGAATATCTTGGGGCGGTTCAGTGTTTACCAGCTCTCTCTCTCTCTCTCTCTCTCTCTCTCTCCTTTCTCACACACATACACACAGTTCGCAGCGGTTCTTGACACTCGAAGCAATCAGAAATGTTTCCATCGGATGGATGAGAGGATGGTGTGGATGAAGTAGAGGAATGTAGCAACGTAGGCAAAGACCTGAAACATTCACAAACACATCCTTAAACTCACCAGTTCTGAGGAACCATGAGACTGAAAAAACAAACGCATTTCTCTGCTGTTGTTTCGTCATAGTGATGGTAATTATTATCCGTCCGCATGCACACGAGCTCTAATTCAAGCTCCTTTCTGTGCTCCGGTTTTCCAGCTCTGAAGCAACACCGCTCTTAAGGGTTTTGCAGGTGAAAAGACGACATCACATCACACTTTTGTGTTGCTGCCGCTGGAGGAAAAGAGGAAAGTCCCCTCTTTGCTCTGTGTGCACGTCCTCACAATCACCAAACAAGCACACGGATGAAGTCATTTAGCTCTAAAACACATGAGTGTTTGTCCCACAAACAGGATGTCAGGTGATGCTAATCTACGCCAACTACTGTAGAGTTAAAATGTGTGCCTGTTTGGCCTGTTTACGCGCTAAATACGTCATCTGGAAATTTGCTTCTCACCACAGCAGCGATGTCAATCTGGTAGACTTTGATCGGGCTAACACTCTTCCTCAGCAGCGTGATATAAGCCAAGATCACCGCTGCGCTCAGGTAGAAAAACGCTGCCAGTCCGTGATAAGCAAAGTCCTGGACACAAACAGAACAGGATCACACGGTCAGTCTCATTTTCTCAGCGGCGGCTTTTGATCCCACTCATCTGGACCCGTGTCTTACAGCGGCGGCCCAGCCAGAGCTGTTCTTGTGGCATCCGGCCATGAAGATGATCATCCACAGGAAGGTCATGACGAAGCAGAAGACAGAGACAAACATCACCCATCCCAGAGGGTTTGGTGGGACCACGTGATTCGACGCCACCAGGATCCACACCAGACCGCCAAACACCTGAAAAATGTTTCACAGGGCTGATCGGAAGACGTGTTGGATTACGTCTGTGATCCTGTGTTCCACATAGATTCAACAGGAGGTTTTGCTCCTAGTCAGTCGAGTGAAGCGACCTGTTTGACTAAATTACATTGATATTACATCTACATTAATTAACTCACTTTGCCATTGAATAGTGAATAATAGCATAGTTCTAACAATGTAATAAAGCCATTAGAGCTGAAACGTGAGTTTGATCCTGATAAAACCGTTTCCTGTTCCAAACTGCTAAGACAACTGTTTTGAGCGCTGGCTGTGGTTTTACTGCCTTCACCACCGTTACGCTGTTGTTGTTGTTTAAACTTTACCCGCACACAAGTCGGCATTTAAATAGACCAGAACCGTACGACAAAATTGCTCTCCAGCCTGAGCAAATCCAGATTAAACATCCCTTTGACCAACAGGTCAGACATTTGCTCTGCAAACGTGACTCCTCACAGAGCATTTTGGCTCCTGACCCTACCTTTGAAAAACAAACGGATAAATAAATCCTAAATCCGACCTGTTAGTGGAGGTGGCGTCACCCTTTTCTTGGCGTGGAGTCGGCCACATTCTTTCTCAGATGAGTCTCACTAATACAATACGAATGAAACTTGAGAGGTGAAGGGGCCACTCCCAGACTGGGAATATGTTCCATCAGCCTTCTAGATGAACATTTTCCCTTCACACTTCTCCTCCAAGATGTTTCTGCACGGAATTGATGTCCTGCCGGACATTTTTTCCCCACGCATATACCAACAGAATTGTATGAGGTCATCATGAAATATCAGTATTGTTCTTGATATTTGTCCTCCAAGGTCACTGCTCTGGTAGAGCCTACTCACCAGTTCAGGCAGGTAAAATATGTCCGGGGCTGTGGTGCATATTCCCAGTCCGCTGGGAAGGCTTCCCATAGCCTGAGTTGTAGTTGCAGCCATCTCTGTCCCGGTGCTGAGTCAACAACCACCTGCACGTCTTCTGTGGGGAACTGGAGCTGCAGCAGGTGTTTCTGACATTTATAGGAGGGCTCAGTGAGCAGACAAACCCGTTCCCTTCCCACAACAGTTCCTGACACCGCCCTTGGTCTTCCAGCCCGCCTGGATGTGGAAGAGGTGACCTGTGATGGGGTACTGAAGCAGCCAGAAGAGGAATTCCGTGCCCTGCGGCTACAGCTTGTGCAGAGGAATAGTGTGCCTTGTTGCCGCTGAGTAAACACACAGCTCACCGGCTCTGCTTGGTACAACTTTATGAGCCTCTCAGTCTGTTATCTCAGCGCTTTGTTTGTTTTGGGGCTACGATGAGGGTTTCTTAGAAAAACCTAGCAGCTAATACTTTTTTTTAAATGTATTGATAAGCAGCACTTTGAAGCTCTGCACAGCTTTAAAGTGGAACTTATCAACATTCTTGTTATGTGTGTAGTGGGGGGAGGGGGGCAGGGGTGGGGCTGGGGGGCACTTTAGTCAGATTCTAAGTCTGCCACCGACTAGTTCCTGAATTATTTCAGCTGATAACCCCTCCTAGGTTTGCGTTATATGTGTAATACCATCATCAGACAGTATGTGTCAGTACTGAACAAATGTGTAATAATACATGCAGAAATGGTTTGAAATGTTAATCACAGAAATTCAAATTTTCTCATTAGCAGAGATCAAATATCTATACAGCAGTTATGAGGAGTAATGATTCAGTTCTGACATAAAGAATGTCATGTTTTATTTATTTATTTATATCATTCAGTTGAGTCAGTCAAGTGTTTGAAAGAATAACAATTTTACAAATTGTTTCATATGAAGACATGCATGAATGTGGTCAATTTAGACAGACATCTTTGACAGCAAAGACCAAATACATTATTATGTATATTACGCATTATAACAGAATGCCATATTTTATATTTACAATCAGCTTTACTTAATTATATATAAAAGTGACTATCAGCTGCTTCAATGTCTATTTTTTGTGTTGAAATAGAATTGAAAACTATATTGCACTTGCTTCTATTAGTGCTTAAATATAATAAAAAGTAAATAAATCTCTTCCTTGCCCTCCTGGGCGATGCCTCCTTCCTTCAGATTTGGGTCCTCTATCAGAGGGAGCCTGAGGGTTCTGCGCAGGATCTTAGCTGTTCCTAGTACTGCGCTCTTCTGGACAGAGATCTCTGATGTGGTTCCTGGTATCTGCTGGAGCCATCTACTCAGCTTGGGTGTTACTGCCCCTACTGTCCCAATCACTACTGGGACCACTGTTGCCTTAATGCTACATTATAAAATCATAATTCATTGAATTAACTGTGTAACTATATGCTATTAAAATGTAATAACTAAACATTTCATATAATGTTAAATGTTTATTCAGAATTTCAAATTAATTAATTTATAAACAGTTATAATTATGTGATACTTATTAACAACTTGCTACCCACTCATTTATTTGAGGTTTTTAATACACTTTTTTCTTATTTTCTGGCCTAACTAAGAACTTCTCACCACTAAGGTGGCTTTCTTGTAACGGAGAGGACCAGGTTTGTTCTATCTGGATTTGTGCCAGCGTCTTGCAGAGAAAATGGCATGGAGGAAGTAGAGAAGTGTGGCTAGATAAGACATCACCTGAAAATACACACACAGAGTCATAAATGAGCACCGAGTTTGAGGTTAGTGTGGGGGAAAATTAAAAGCCTCCTTAAAGTCCCTACAAGGGCAGCAGAGCTAAACACTGTGTGTGTATGTGTGTGTCAAATGTCTGTTCGAGGCTTGAAGTATAGTTGTAAGAGGGAGGTTAGAGTTGGCCAGGGTGGGGGCCAGAGGGTCGATTGGGGTGGTTTGGGCTAGGGAAGTAGCTGGGTAACGTATTATGTACCCGCAAAGATAGAAATAGGAGAATGTGTGTGGATGTGTCTCATACCACTGCAGCGATGTCCAGCCTATAGATTTTTAGAAGGTCAGAGGTCAGAACGTGAACAATCAGGTTGCCAGGGGCGATGGTCATGCCCCACCCCTTCAGCAGAGTGATGTAGGCCAGGATGACAGAAGCACTCAGATACAGGACCACAGCTACAAAATGATACCCTGCATCCTGTGGAGGGAGTGGGGTGGGGGTGGGTGGGGCACATAGAAACACACAAACAAACCCATCATTCTGTGGGAAAACATCCGTTAATGTCTGTTTGAACGTTCCAAAAGGCTTTTGCCTGCAGCCCAACCTCATGGCTTCACCAGTCAAACATGACACACCTGAAAGACCTGACATGCTCAGTTTCCTGGTGAATAATGATCGAGGAGCAACTACAGGGTCTTACCAAGGAATTCCAGAACTTCCTCTGATTGTGGCCTAAAATGAAGAAGAAGAAGAAGATTGTGGTCATCACGAAGCAGAAAACAGACACAAACATGACCCAGCCCAGAGGGTTGTCTGGGTAGACATGCGTTGATGCCACCAGGATCCACACCAGACCTCCAAAGACCTGTGGGGACAGGAAGGGGGGATAGGGGGAACAGGTTTGTTAGCTCTTGTCTCTAATACTGCCTTGGATAATTTAATGCAACTTCATAAACTCTCTGTTACGGTATAGAGAAGACCCGAGCAAGGAAAAACTCCCTTTAACAGGAAGAAACCATGAGTAGGACCACATTTCTTCTCTTTTGTAAGAGTTATTCCAACTCCCGTAGCTGATGCTCAGCAACATGTTTCCACCACCTCAGAATCCCAGCATTTTAATAAACTTTATTCTGTTACTGGTGAACTGCAGTTCACTTTTCATGAAGGGCTGACTGGTAAGCCGTTCCAGGGAACTGGAATATATTGCCTTAATCAAATAAAGCTATCACATGTGTGTTATCAACAAATAATCCTGCAGCCTTATCTTTGCTGTTGCCACACATTAAAGGTATCAAGCAACATACCAGAACAACGACATTTCCATTCCATTCCAGGTCAAAGGACAGAGCCTCAGGACTCATTAAATACCACATAAAATTGTGTGTCACAAAGACTGATTGCCGCTATTGTCCACATTCCTAACGGTTACACTGATCCTGCAAAGACACGTTTAAACATTATACACCCAAAAACATTGCGCTAATTCACAGCACCACAACTGGACCTCGCCGCGCCCTCCCATGAAGCGACACACCCCAGAGGCTCTTCTCTTTGTGTCGCCGCAGTCACCTCAGCTCGCACATTTTTATGATCAGCTCAAACAGTCGTTGTCAAACCTTGGTTAGTTTTACTGTCTCTTCCTTTTTATGGAGGAAGCCTTCCATTCATGTAATGTGGTGTTTGTGTGGAGGGTCACCCGAAGAGCCCCTTCGTGTCAAAAGTCAATCAGCGCTTGGTGTCATGAACCACACATTACCTCTCAATAACTGTATCTGAGCGAACTGTGTTTCTGTGTTTCTATTCCTTTAATGGAACATTTCAATTCAACTTTATTTATAAAGCTTCTGTTACAATCAAGCTGGTCTTTAGGTCCAGAAACCCAGAGCAACCGTAACAGGAAGAAACCTCAGGCAGAACTGAAGAAACAGAACTAAAACTGAGCTGTCAACAGGTCAGAACACTCTTAAAGGACCTCTGCTGTAGAGAGGAGAGACACCAACAGGTGGATGGATGGATGGATGGATGGATGGATGGATGGATGGATGGATGGATGGATGGATGGATGGATGGATGGATGGATGGATGGAGGGATTACAGAAACTGTCATTACAAAACGTTAAACATGAAAACAAGCCGCGAGCCCAGAGGCTGTTTACTTGTTTTTTGTTAGTCTGATGTTTGTTTAGCTTGTTTGTGTCATATTGTTTCAGGCTCACTATCAGCATTATCCCAGAAAACAAGAGAACAGTGAAACACTTTTAGCGATGCGCCCACAGCCTTTAAACGTTGTTGTTATCAACAACAACACAGGGACCTCAGGGGTGTGTTACTGTTGTGCCAACATGGGAGGAACCAACTCTTCATCTCACTCCATCATCTCACTGACTGACTGTTGTGGCTCCACCGACCAAATGCCACAGAAGTACCGCAAGAACAAATTCGGCGGACAAATGTGGAAAAAGCATCAAACCACTGTTCATCTACCACCGAGAAAGTCACCAAGATCAGAGGAGATGGACAGAAGATGCAGGGAGACTGCAAAATGACAAGGAACTCACAAATTCGGGGATGAAGAACACTTCAGGAATGGTGGTGAAGGTCTTGCTGCCTCTGGGCAGAAATTCTACCGCGTGAGCGGATGCCATAGTCCGAATATCAGGTGTGATTTTTCTCCTGGAATGACAAAGGTGACTTTTATAAGGTGTGTTTTAAAGGCTGCCTTCTTTACCCACACTCCCCCAATTCTCCTCCCAAACCTCCCTCCGAGTCTCCACTTCACCACCCATTCCTCTACCGAAGACAACCAGTTTGGCCAGTGCTGAGTGTGTTTGTGTGTGTGTGTGTGTGTGTGTTTGTGTGTGTGTGTGTGTGTGTGTGTGTGTGTGTGTGTGTGTGTGTGTGTGTGTGTGTGTGCGTCTGTGCATTGTTTCATTTGTTTCAATAAAAACAGGAAAGTAATTGTGCAGAAATTCATCTTCCTTTTCAGAGCTGCAGGTGAGCCTCAACCATTCCGCGTGTGCTAGTTACATAAAAGGCCAGGTTCATTTTGCACGTCCCTGTTTCACTTTGTACATTTTTCTTCTGTACGTCATTTAGCAGCTGTTCCGTGACAAATAGTAACTAGATTTGGATTTGTGTTTCCAGGCAGAAGGTGTAGACAATTAAAATAGAAAAAATCATCAGAGTCGTAGTTTTCTGACCAAAAATGCTTTGAATTCAAACTGAATCTCATCTCAAACGGGGTAAAACCGAAGGTCAATTGGAACTGTGAGGTTAGTCCGATAAATACCAGATTAATCGACAGAAGAGGCAGTTTAGCCTGTGTGTTGCTCACCTTAATGCTGTTGGCAGGCATGACAGCACAGCTGACAGGAGATACAGGTTGTGAGTTCTGAGCAGCAATAACACACATTATAATTCATTTTTTTGTTTGCACATTTCCTTTGTTGAAACTCAATTTATTCATGTCTCCCTTGCAGGTTGTTTGAAAAGAATATTCAGGCAAGGGAAGGAAAGTTTCAGAAAAAGTGTTCATTCCAACATGTTTTTGATCACACATGTTCCAGTTAAAGTGCTTTGGGTTTTTTTGTCTTTCACCATTGAATTGTAGTTGTTTAGTTTAGGGTTAGAACATATTTATTTTTGTTGCTGCTTGTTTAAAAATTAAATTAATGGGGTTTATCTCATAAACGACAACTGTTCTTGTTGCATTTCCTGCTCAGATGTTATATAATGTTAGTAAAAGTAGAAGAAGTGAGACAGCCAAAGGATGAGTGAGCACAAGTGAAGTAAAACACAGAGCAGTGAAGGTGGTGTGTTGGGTTTTATTACCTGTTACACTGTAGTTTTCCACCCGAAACTTAGATTAACAAACAGTTTAGAATGAAAGCAAACTCAGCGCATTTGGTCACTTCTGGTAGTTCGAACTGGCCCAGTTTGGACAGAAACATCCAGCTGCTGCCTGGAATGGTGAATAAATAATGATCAGCTGTGTCTAACAACTTGTCAGTGTCGAGGGTCGGCTGTGCGCTCGTCTTAGCATCACCCAGTCACGCTGTCAAACACAGCACAATGGTTTCCAGGCACAGGGATTAACACCGAGAACATAAACACAGACTCTATTGTGTTGGATGACTTGTTTTAGGCTTGAAGCAGTAACGTCTCTCTTCCCAAAAGGCAAAACATAAAAAATGCACACATGCTCCAACGCTTTATACTCCTCTCGTCTTGTTTGCTGCCCTGTATAATGTTTCTGTGGTTCAATCACTGTTGCCTGATGGTCGTTTGACCTTGGCTGGTACATCACTGATCATCTCGCATTGGGATTAAATCCAACTTGTCACATTTCAAAGGGAAAAAATCATCCCGTTGTTCTTAGTGAAGGGAATGTTGTCTTCCCGGCACCTACAGCTTCTTGAGACCTGTTGTCGGCTGCATCTCCTCCTGGGAAAACATGGGAGGATGGAGAGATTTGCTCTGTCAGCAGTGGTTTGTGGCAGGGATGTTAGCAGAGAAGCCTGGCATTCCTTCCCACAGCGCTTTTTGCAGGCAGTCACTTTAAACCTTCCGGCTGGAAGTTCCTGGAGTGGTAGAACCTTGGTTAGGTTCCCATTTGCTGCTTAGTGTTTGCCTTCTCATGTTCATGCTTCTTGTGTTTTTTCACACATTCGGCTAAGTTGCTGTGAGGTAATAAACTTGCTCTTGAATCCCCTCTGATGCCACCTTTAGTGTAAAACCTGGTGTTAGTGGTGGCTGCGGATGAGTAAAGTTGGTAGGCCGAACGTATCAGAGCGACCTTTGGGCAGGTTCAGGTCGGCCTCTGCAACTGAGCAGGTGAAAAGAGCTGGTAGAAGAAATGTTTGATGTTGTTCAACAAGAGGTTTGAGCTGTTTCTTAGTGAAGATACTGCCCTTTCAAATATTAAAATATCAGGTAAATGAAGAGTTCATGTAGGGCACCACCTTTCAGATCTCTCTCTAACTATCCACGCAGTGCATTAATCTTCCCAAACCTCTCCCTCAGATAAACTCGTCGCTCAGTCAACAAACCGGTTTTAAAGGACACACGCCCTGAACTAACTCCCTGTGAAGGATCTGGTTACAGGCTAAAACCCTCCACACAGGCACGTCCATGGTAACCTCGGCCATTTTTTATTTGTCCATTTCAATTGTCTCCCAACAGCGAAGCACATAGAACGGTGAGGAATGTGTGGGTGTGTGTGTGGGTGTGTTGAACTGCAGATCTCCAACATGAGCTCTGACCTTGAAGTGAACCAGGTGCCATTAAAGGCAACTTAAGCTTGAACCAAACAGTCTTCTGGCTTTCTCAGAGCTTTTCCTTTGCTTCAGTGATCCGTGATGCTGAATTTCTGAGTTCCAATTTTGAACGAACTCATCACACTAATTGTTTCACACAGCCAATGCTTTTCCTGCATGTCTGAAACAGGAGTGTGATTACGTTCTTGTATACAGGCAACAGATGTATGTTGATATGTTCCATTAAAGAATGCTTTCATGGTAATTTGTGGAATCTGTCAATTTCTTGACCTCTACTGGTGTCCATTCCTTCAAATAACAAGAGGAAAATACTCTCATTCCCAACTGGATCATCTTTCATGGGGAATTTCACATTTTACAGCTCCCCTGGACTTTCCACCACCAGATCTGTTAGTCTTTAACTAACCCTTTTTATTAAATTACCCAAATTTGTTGCCATCACAGTTGCCAATCAGTATTCTCAGATGTGTTTTTGGTTTTTATGATTGGCATTTTTCACCTGATCAAAGCTTCTTTGATCAAATTGAATTACAGAATCATTCCTTAAGTATTTAATTCCTGCTTGACCAAAAATGGGTGTGGCTGATTTTCACTGTTATCAACTAATAAGGAATTACCGTATTGGCCCGAATATAAGACGGTGTTTTTTGCGTTGAAATAAGACTGAAAAAGTGGGGGTCGTCTTACATTCGCGGTCTAGACATTATACCCATTCACAACGCTAGATAGCGCCATATATATTTAAAGCGAATGCTGAACTTAACGTCCCAGGCCAAAGCGAACCCCTGTCACGAAGAAGAAAAATAAAAATAGCGGTAGCACGAAGAAGAAAAGTAAAAAATAGCGGTAAGAAAGAAAAGAGAAGAAAATAAGAGAAGAGATAACAGAAAATAGAGAAATGTAGCGACAATCTGGAGAAAAGTGGGTCGAAGATATAATCATTTGTTACAGATGTACTGTAATTATTTTCTGTATAAAAATTACATTTGGTGTTCAAAAAGTCTTTTTTCAAACTTGAGTCTTGAAAAAGAGGGGGTCGTCTTATAATCAGGGTCGTCTTATATTCGGGCCAATACGGTACAAGTCTTAAGAAAAGAGGATTTTGATGCAAAATTAGGAAATCTGTTCCAGAACTTTGCGTATTTGTGATTGAAGCTCTAGAAGCTGTTGTTTTACAGGCAATGTTGCCTTTTTTGGTTCACATGTTTGATTAAGATATTCCAATAATTCTACCTTTATGATTATTCCATCTTTCTCATCATTCAACAATGCTCTCTAGACAATACAGGCAACATTGCCATGACAACAGTTTTGGAATGTGGAAATACAGGTTATTCCTGAGCTAACAAGGTGCTAAAGACCGTACACGCTTACACAGCTGAAACTCTGCGTATGAAATCTTGAGATTTTTCAATTGTTAAAAAAGGTTAAAGGTAATTATCTTAAATAAATGGGCTATACAGAAACAAATTGCACTGCTGTTTGAAGAAGCCAATCATCCAGTTAGTCAATTACAGACAAAAAAGAAGACAATTTTTTTTAATATATATTATACACACACAAAAATTGTGCGTTTGTGTGGGTGTCTGCGTCTGTGTCTGTTCAGCCACTGTCCACACAAACACACTACAAATCTCTCAATGCATTTGTCCTTTTATAACAGGCTATAAAAAGCCGGGGGCGGCCTAATAATTAACCCTTATTCTTCTGGATCTCTGACGCACACGTCCACACGCACGTCTGATGTTGAACTAAGGGGTGGAGATGGCAGCTCGGTGACCAATAAATGAGGTGAAATCGTATTTATCAGTAAAGGTTCTCTCTTTAACTGTCTATTCATTCAGCAGTCAGTATCGATAGTACAATAATATCAGAGTCAACATGAGTGCAGATAAAGATTAATCTGATATATGCATCTTTCCTGAGAGCAGAAATGTCTGGGAAATCAAACTGTTGGTGATACCATCATAGCATGAACATTTTAATTATTTTGTTTTTAATCAGTCTTGGAAGTGTAAAGAGTCACTGCATTTTAGTCGATTCTCACCCTCCTTGAGGCACTTGAGGCACTGCTAAAGTACTGCTTGGCACATTTACAATCTCATTAAAATTCACTTTAGAGCTAAAGCCATCGCATGTGTCATTGTGCCACACTGAGGAAGTCAAAGGTTAGCTCTGAAACATCAAAAGCCAGGTGCTGATGTGCAGGGTCTACGTAGACCTCCAGGCCTGCTGAATGGCTGCTGGCGTGCTGGTTGTGTTTGAGAGAGTCCAGGGTTTCGTAGATGACTCTGGCTCGCTGCTCTTCTGAGTGCAAGTCTGCCCAGCGATGAGCGGGCAAAGCCGGCGAGTGGAGGAGGAAATAGACTGAGGACATGTAGACTTCAATGAACTCCTTCTTCAAAAAGTAAAAGTCTTTCTGGAAACCCACAGAAAAGAAAAATATCATATATAAAAACACGAAGAATCTGTGGTGACAAGTACAGTAATTACATTCCATGAAGCGCCTTTCACTATGAGTTGTTAATGCATGCAGCACCCTCTACCGGTTTATTTCTGTATTACATTCTTAAACGGACCTTCTGGGATCTGCTCATCTTGATCTCAGCATCAAGCCAAGCACTCTGAAAGAAAACACGTTTAAATTCAGTGCAAAACCTCAGCTTCTTCCGGAATAATTTTTATTAAACCTTCACTACACCAAATTTAGACCTGGTTGTGTGAGAGCTGAAAGTTTGTCCATGAGACCTCATTTGGTAATTCAGTGTAGGCAACACAGAGAAAGCATACGCTCTCCAGATATTGCATGAATAAATCTGGGTAATATAAGAAATCAAGGGAAGCTAAATCTGCTTGAATCTGACCCTGAGTGCGTCCAGTAAATCTGGCTGGTCCAACAACAGAGGGAATGTGGAAAGTACTGGATTGCTCAGAAGATCTAAAAAACAGAGACATTTATTCTCAAACTACCGATACAACATGTACAATGTGTACATTAATGTGTGCCTGTGCGTTCTTAGGGGGAGTTACCGGCAGTCTGCATGGTCGGTCGTTCCACCAGGAGTGTGTCAGCTAGCAGCTGCCTGTGTAGAACCAGAAGGTGAACACAGCCCACGCAGTGCAGCAGAGTGTCTGGAAGCAGACTGAAGAGCAGAACAGACTGTTATTGGTTGAAGTCAAACATCCATATATCATTTTTACCTTTTTAGATCACTGTATTGCGTTGCTGCAAAACCTGAGAGTTGAATGTGACAACAGACTTAACTTGCTTTATAACACAACAGGATGGAAACACTCTCACCTCAGCTGCGTTCTGATCTGGCTGTTTGCTGATTTCAACTTGACGATGAGCTTGGGCTGCCGGCTGGCTTGAAAGATCTGCTTAAACACGCCCGTTGGAGCTGAAACAAAAAGATGTTGATAAAATGACAAAAATAACACTATTCATACAGTATAGATGCACTCAAATACAATAAAGTCACTTCATTTTACAGGGTTGAGTCTGGACTGTGCTGATCTCGGTTGTGTGTGCTTACATCCTTTCGCCATTGATGCCTCAACTGTTACATATTTCTCATAGGGAGTGCCACCATTCACCTGAAGCTCATAGGTCCTTCAGACACACACGTATACACAGAGACACCAATTGGGAGTTTTAAACAGTCAGAGGAGAATTAATTTTTTTTTCAAAATTCACACAAACCCAACAGCTAAAGTGATGTGTTACTGTGTGTACACCTGTTTGGGAGTGGATTTCCAGAGCCATCAGATAGTTTCAGGAAAGCCCAGCCGCAGCTCAGTTCTCCTCTCTCACCTGTAGACTGAGAGTAAATGTTCAGCATTATTCCGTGAGGTTCTTTAATTTAATCTTTAGCTCTACGTTCTGCACACCAACAGCCACCACATGTTTTTGTCCTTACATTCCTTATGAAAGTGACTCCCAGCTCAAAAAGAATACCGAGTTCAGGAGACGCGGCGTTGCAGCGGAGAAAACAGTGTCCGTTAAGCAGAGTTGGTAGGATACCTGTCGTCTGATGGAAACATGCCGGGGTTCAGATTTTAATTAAATCTAAAGCTCAATCTTTGGATCGACATGCCCAAGTTACAGGCAATAAAGGAAAAACAAAACAACAAATACTACCTGCGGAGAAAAACTCCAGGTTTTGGGGCTTTTGGGGTTGTAGGTTGCCCTCACTGTGTGGATGTTGCTCAAAACCTGAAGATCAAACACAGTTCATTGTAATATATGGCAAACAGCAGGATTATATTTGATACTTTGCATTATCTTTGCTTTAAAAAAAAAAGATGCTAGGACATGTTAAAAAAAATTTAAATCATGGGGAAAATGCTGTAGAAGTACCCGAGCTCCATCAGAGGCACAGAGGCGGATATGCCTGCTGAGGACCTGAAGCCCAACTCCTGGAGTGGGAATCATCCTGCAGCTCCAGAGTGAGAAGCAAACACACATGTAGACTTCCCGAGCACGTACCTGGGAGATGGGATCATACGGGATGACACGATGACACGAGATGATATGTGGTGATATGTGGTGATAACGCATCCTCAGCAGTGTTTGCAAATTGTCACACGGTCTCACCATGCCAGTATCTGGCTCCAGGAAGAGGTCATTAAAGGAGAGCTTCGACTGGCTGAGTTCAGGCTGAATATAGTGGCTTCCTCTATATGATACTCCTAGAAAATAAAGTATAAAATATTTTAAATGGTTGGCATTCAGCAGTTGTTTTACAATAATGTTGAACACTATGCGCATTACTAATTTGCAAATCTTCTACAAAATTCTATAAAATATGTGCAATATAAAAAAATTAAAATAAAAGTTATACAGCTGAGGTAGGTGCGTGCTGTATGTGTGTGAAATGACCTCCTTCTACAAGCAGTTTATTGAGGGTTGATGCTCTAAATCCAGGAGGTATGGCTCCCATGGCAGACAGCACATCTGTTGCATCAATCTGTCACACAGACACACACGTAGAGTAAAAACCATAACTATGATGATGAAACTGGCATTTTGCTGATGGTAAACTTTGCTGCTGTTACCTCAGTCAAGGCTTTTCTGACAGTAGCCCAGTTGGATGCTTTGCTGCAGGAAAAAAAAGAAACTTTCAATTAAAATGACCAATAATTGATTTTCTGTATTAATCTAAACTAAAAAATTGGGTGAGGAAAATGTAGAAACTAGTTTTTATGCTAAACCTCTCTTTCTCTCCATCTTCAGAAAGTTCTTCATTGTATTGCTCATCGTCTTCTTCTGACTCATCTTCTTCATCATAGTCATCATCATTCTCATCATCCTCACTACATACTGCTGAGCCAAACTGAAAGCAAATGAAAGCTTTAACTATAAGAGAAACCACTGCTGATTTAATACTGTGATATTTCAATAAGCCAAGTGGAATTTACTCACATAGGACCAAGGCAAAAAAGGAAACATTCACACCAAAACCATAAATAAGGATAATATCAGAAAAAAATAGTGTTCAGACCAAACATTGCTGTATGAACACATCTATTTTACATAAAGGTGAATTTTACTTTGACTTTTGTTGAGATAAAGGATGTATCACATTGTGGAGACTAATAAAATAAAATATTTCAAGAAATGCCCTCTAATGCCACTTTGGCAGAGTTCCCTGATATGAAGTTTGTTTACCTTCAGATGGTTTTTTGGAACCACCCCTCTGTTGCCTTTACTATCCTGAGCGAGCCACCAGTCATCTGCTGACATCTTGATGATCCTCAATACATCGCCCTTCTAAAAACAGCATCCAAATGATGATGCATTACATTATGTCTTTAAAGCAAAAGTGGAATTTTGCAGAAAGTTCAAAAAGCACACTTTGACTTAAAAAAAATGACAGCTTCACCTTCACAGACAGATCCCCTTCCTGCTGTGCTTTGAAATCATAAATGGCCGTATAGATGTGTGAGCCGGACTGTGAGGGCGATTTCAAAAGTTCCACTTTACTTTCATGATCATTGCCGTCATAGTCTTCACTGTTGTCATTTTCCTCCTCCTCCTCCTCCTCCTCATCATCATCATCATCCTCTTTGTCACCCACTGAATTGGTGCTGATTTAACACACACAGAATACATTGAGAATCTGATTTCAGATCTGTTAAAGATCATTGTTAAATTTTTCTCTTTGGGGTGAACATCAGTCACTGACTCTGTGGTGGCACTGGGTCCCGGAGGTGACAGTTGCAGAAAAAGTGTGTTTATTTGCTCCAAGATGTTGGAGAGACGTCTCTCCTCCAGCAGCTTTCTCTGCTCATAGTTTGCTACGGGGGTCGGCTCATCGTCCTGGAAAATCAAGCAACAAATGCTCATTACTCTCAGACATTTAGTACAGATTATTTTATACTTGACCTCTTTAAAATCAAACAGTATGCATTTTAATTTAAATAAAATGAAGAGATGTTTTTGTCGTTATTGCCAAACAATATAGTAAAATACAGAAAAAGAATTGTACAAACCTTGGTCAGTTTTTTCAGGGCATTGAGGTTTTTCTCTGCAGACTTTTGTAGTTCCTGACATCTGTTCATGATTGAATAATTGAGTGAAAGTCATATCTTGACGGACTATTTGACGGACTACACGAATTTGTACCTTCGAAATAGGTCTTCATTTGATCCATCCTTTTTCAGCACATCTAGCGTCAGAGCATCAACCTGGTTTTAATGTTTTAAAGATTTAATGTTTGCTTTGGTGAATTTACACATCTGTGTAAAGTGTTCGCATTCTGATGTTTTTGGCTTGAAAAAACACAACATTATTAATTTTCTAACCTCCATTATTACTGCATTAAATACAAAGGGAAGTATAACTACTAACAAGCTTTGTACACTGTTGTTTTCTGGTTATGACATTTTGCTGCATTTGTGTAACTATTTTAACCCCGCTAAGAAACATTTAAGCAAAATTGTCTGACGAACCTGTTTACGTAAATCTTCTACTTCCCTCTGGAGAAGTAGCAAAGGTCCCTTTCCTTTTAGTGCCATTTGGAGGCTGGTTTTGAACCATTAAACGTGCGTGAATAGCTAGCTTATCTGGTAGATAGCTAGCTGACGCTTTACTTCAACTGGTCGCCAGGCAACAGCCCGATCCGCAACCGGAAATAGAACTGCGTCACATCAGGTCTGCACATGCGCCAAAAAGGGAGCAATAACAAGGCAGTATTGAAGAAGACATTTTCTAAATCAAAGCTAAAGAAGATTTGCACTTAATTAAAAGAAATAACTGTAAGAAAGATAAATTATTTGACATGCAACAGTAACTAGTTAATATAAGAGAAACTGTGGATGAATAGCTATAAAGAATTAAATAGACGCAAGATCCCATTTCAAATAAAAAGGTAATTTTCACGTGTCCGTGCGCGCGCGTGCACTTTTATAATTCTCAGAATAATATGTGATTTCATAAGTAACTCCGTACTATTACTGTTTTTCTGAAATTTACATTCTTTTTAAAATTATTTGGTCCCTTTGTCTACTACTGTTGTGTTTTGGAATATATCATTATTTATTTAATTTATTGATTTAAAAAAGTCACAAATAATTACGAATTATTAATATAAATCTGCGTTTGTTGCATATTCCTTCTTGGGTGGTTTGATGTATTAATAAATTAGCGCCATCTATGGGTTCGGAGGATCGAGCATTTTAAAAGCGTGTTTCATATTCTATGTTGTTGGCGTGTTTTTTCTGATAAGACATCATTGAAATATAGTCTGTAGTTTTATAATGTGGTGCAAAATATAATCGAATCATTTACTAATGCATTTAGTGGTTGCGTAAAACATTTCTTTTATAATGACCTACAGAAGGCGCTTCATAATTGTTGTGAAACATGCTGCCTTCAGGTACACCTCGTTAATGTTCTCTGGTAAATTTTATAAAAAATATTTAAATGGCTTAGAGTACAATTTAACATTCAGCATTAACATAACAATTTGATTAGATAGATTCTAAAAGTAAGCTGTCCAATATTTTCATTTCACTTCACAAGGGAAAACAAACTCGATAAATAAGCTTCGACTGTGTCAAGAAACACCACTAGCAGTCGTACTGTAAACGCACCGCACGATCATGGCGTGCTCCATCGCACTCATTCAGGGAGCCAGCCGAGGACTTGGACTTGAATTCTGTAGATACATTTTGAAAAACAAAAGTCCTGCTGCTGTTATAGCGACATGTCGAAACCCGGACGGAGCTGTCGACCTCCGTGCGCTGGCCGAGCAACACCCGAACAGAATGACGGTCCTTAAGCTGGATGTGGACCGAGAGGAGGACATCGGCGGAGCTGCTGATCGAGTTCGAGAAAGTTTCGGTCGGCTGGATCTAATTGTCAACTCTTCGGCTATGCTTCATCCCTCAGGAAAAGGAGAAACTAGTCTGAGAGATGTTTCTGCTAAGGTGACATCTTGCGCTTTGTTGTCTGATAACGTTGATCATTTTGTCACCACTGCAATTTAGCATACACCATATCTGAACTGATGTGAAATATTTCGTTTAGGGACTTGTTTCCACGTTGACAACCAACACGGTGGGCCCTCTGATCATGGCCAAGTACTTTGCTCCTCTCCTTCAGAAAGGTGGAGGTGGTTTCGGTCAGCAGCCTGCAGAAAAAGCAAAGCAGCACAGCGGCATCATTGTCAACATCACAGCCAAAGTGGGATCCATCGGGGACAATGGTAGTATTATTATCATATGTTTGTATTGTGTATTATGAAGGATGCTATTTGCAAATGTCATTACATACAGGTCTGGGTGGCTGGTACAGCTACAGGATGTCTAAAGCAGCTCTTAACATGGCCACCAGGAATCTATCAATAGAACTGGCCCGCAGTCGACCAAAGGTTGGTTTAGACTCTAAACTCTAAACTTTAGAGTTCTTAAGTAACACATTCAAGTTTTTGAAAATAAATGTTGAGGTTGCATGCTTTTACAAGTTACATGATACATTAAAATGATAAAAGATGCATTAAAATCATGCACCACACCACAATTCCATTTAAATACCCCAAACCAATAGTTCCTTATACCTATATTTTCTTCTGTTCATTCCAGGTGGTGTGCGTGTCTTTACATCCAGGAACAGTCAACACAGACCTCTCCCGGCCATATCACAGGAATGTCCCGAAAGTCAAACTGTTTGATACCGAGCGTTCCGTAAACTATCTGATGAGCATCGTGGACACATTGAGTATAGAAAAGACCGGCAAGGCGTACAACTGGGATGGGACTGAACTTCCTTGGTAGTAGTAAAAAGGATTGATTCTTAAAGTAGCTCATTCAAAGAGTTTCAATTTGGGATGAACATGCAGCATTCTGATGCAAACCTTTTCTACCTCCCAACATACCAAAGTGCTTGGGTCTTTCAACACAATTGTCTGTAAAGGTGTATTTGTGGGGGCAATCCTGACCTTAGCTAATACCTAATGTGTAACTAATGGATTGTCATCAGATTCTCAGCATCATCACAGGCACTGGATTTCTGAACCATTTATATGTTTCTGGGATGCCTGTCATATTTATTATTATTTGGGGTTATTACTGAATTAAAAATGTGTTTGCCACAGCCTTCCATAACAATCCTGTTGCTCTGAATGAGTCCAGAAATATTAAAGTATTAATGCTGATTGGCCATTGTTGATTTTGTTCACACACAGAAGGACAGAAGGTTGCGAGTAATGAGCTACTGGCTCCAGCAAGCTAAATCCCATTAACAGTGACCTGATTCTTACAGATTCTGGGTGAGCAGGTTGATTTATTTGGAGTATAATTACAGCCACATGATTTAAGAAAATTAATTCATGCTATGTGTTCATTTACATCATTCAAGCAAATATTTAAACTTCCTTCAAAGCCATACATTTGTGTTTCTGACTGATGTTCTGAAAAATAATCACTTGTGCTAGAAGAGCACTTAAGAGTTTTATTAAAATTTGGTCAACTCTTATGCCTCTGCACATCAATGCACATTTATTCCGCCAAAATGTCATTTCCTTTGTCAAAGATGCTGTAAAGTTTTGTTATATTAGGTTTTTATTATTATTATTATTATTATTATTATTTGTGTATTTTTTTAAATCAGTGATATCGGCCATAGATCTTGCATTGGTTAACTTTTAAAAAAAAAAAAAAAACAGCTGTATGTTGTTTGACTCTTATCTGTTTTCGTTTTCCTGGTGGCTTAATTGGACAATACCACCAGTTATATTGAATCAAATGGCGCTGAGACTAAATTTCCAGGGTTTGTTGCTAAATCAACAAAATAATACTAAATAACAGAACGTTTGCAGATGCATCAAATAATATCTAATCCAAACAAAATATGCAAAGGTTGATGTGTGCTGTTAGATGACTATTCTCGGATGCTGTGATCAATTGATTTACTGGCCATTAAACCATGGCGTCACTCGGGGAGGGGGCGTTCGATAAATGACAGTCGATTAAAATCACAAGATCTCTTTAGATTTTTAACAATGCATTGAAACTAAACATGCTTTCTTTCGTAAGGACGGCAATAGGTAAACATGTATCATATTTGTCGCAGCAGAGGAAAGAAAAACCGGTCGGGGGAGATAAACGGGTTCGCCCTCCGGCTGTGGGGATCTGTGTGACGTCGCCGCTCACCGACTCACAGACTGCCGCCTGCTGCAGCGCTTGCCTTATTTTAATGTGGGTTTGTGACCGCGAGTGACCTCAATGGAAACACTGTATTTTACCATATAGTCGGTATTTTATGATATATATAGCGTCACTGGGTTTTAATTGTGTGTTTTACTTGGTATTTATCGTAAACAACGCGACAAGATAGAGTCTAAGCTAGGGTCGCGCGACCCTCATTAGCTTGCAAGCAGCCGGGCTAACGTTAGCTGGCTAAGCTGAAGTAAGTTAGCTGCGTTTCCTGACAGCGGCATTTGTGCCTGCTACAGATGCTAAGCTAGGTTAGGCTAGGCTAGTGCTTCAATGGATAAAGCTAAGTCAATGATGGACAAGAATGCCTCTTCGGGACCTTATCATGTCAACAACGGGCAGAGCCAGCGGGGATTTCACGCGCACGTCGCGGTTGCTGCTAACGGCAGCTGCAGCAGCAGCGCTCCATTCGGCTTAAACATCGGACCCAACAGCAGCTCGTTTGAGAGCATCCATCATCTCCATCGCGGGGACGATGTGGAGTGCAACGGCTCCCCGGCTAAGAGATGCAGACTCCGGCGGAGGACTGAGTCCATACGACGGAGCAGACCCCGTAAGTAATCAAGCAGTTAAGGAAACGTTGAGACCCAATTTAATTGACACGTGTTTATTCGTGCATAATGCAACGCATACAGCACAATAATATCCAAAAAAGTAAATACGGTGCTTGTTACTCTGCAGTGCAGGGCTGATCAGCCCGTCCGTGCCGCGTTGCAGTGACAGTAGCAGCCCTTCGGCAGACCGCGTGGGATGTTCAGCTTTCATATTCTCAGGGCTAATTCCTGCACAAGATCACTATCTTGCCATTTTCGACCTCCTCATCCGCGTTAAGTACCGGATCCGGCAGATCTGTCCAATCCCGCCGTTGCCAGGGAGACCCCTCTTGTTTATATGGACCCTCGGTTGCGTTCGGTGCGGCGTGATTGGTTTGTTATTGGTGGTGAAAAAGCTCCTGATAGTGGGCTTGGTTATTTTGGACCAATCAGGAGCCGACTCTTGTCTCCTGGAGGCAGGTTACATGGGAGGGCCACGCCCCCTTATTTACTGACGTGAGTAAAGATCACCCAGGAAACTTTGCTGTTTTACCGCATAATGTATAAAAGTATGGGTTTCTGCGCTGTAAACTCTGTTCAGGCACCCGAGATTGACTTTATTGCTTGCACGCACACGCGCTGTTAACACCTTTTATATGAAAATTGGTGTCGTTTTCCTTCCCGTTACTCGTCGAGTCTATTTGGCTGAGAATGAAGCTCATCAGTGGAAAGAAACCCGGTAAGTGATTTGGGTTTCGTCCCATTCTGCTTGGGAAATATTGGCATTTCAACTGTTGTGTCATCTGCCATCCACAAGTACTCTTGGTTTCAGTTTTAATCCCATGGTTGTCAGGAGAGAATTGTGGTTTTAGACAATAAGCTTTAAGGCAAACATGTGTTCCTGTGAGAATGATGCAAATCTGAGGAACATTTAATCTACAGCAGACAGAGTTTCAATCTGGCAAAGGATTTATCGTCGCCGAGGGAGACTGTCTCGGTGTCACTTGCTCACATTGTTGGAACTTGCAGAGAGACCAGCTGCATTTTTAAGGTCCTTATTATTCAGTCATGTAGTCAGCATTCCATGCAACTGTCAGGTATTGTATTGAGAGACGTGTAGGAGAGGCAGTGACCAAGAAAGGGTGGAGAGAGTTTCAATGTATGTGAATCTGTTTTCCATATGAACCTGTGTATGTGTGTAAATATTGCAACCGCGTGATGACTTGATACTTTGGTTGTGGACTAAGATGCATTATTGTTCACCAAGTGATGATGGATGAAAAGATCCGCCTATTTGGATAAATGCATTAAAGGAGTGTCTGATTAGTAGATGTTACACGGGTCCTGTTGCTGCTCCTCTGCTTTATGGCTGAGTAATCATTGGATGCTTTCCAGTCGTTCTGATAAACCCGGATGGCCCACTAAGCTTTCCCATTCAGCTCTCACCCTGGAATGTATTCCACCACAGAGATGTGATCCTTTTTTTTTCCACTCTAGTTTCCGACTTGGTTATGTTTTGCAGTAGTTTTAGCAATTGCATTTGTGTGCGATTCATGTGTCGCTATAGAGGCAGTATCCTCAATAGCTGCCCCATGCAGCCACCATGAATGACAAACATAAAGTTGTGACTTGATTTCATCAACAGATGAACGAGAACACCAGGGAATGTTTTCTGAACGACCCAGGAACGGTGGACGGATGTTGCCCGTTGATGAATTAGTTGCGGTCCCATGTAAATGAAGTGGGAACGGATTTAGAGGCCAACTGAAACTCTGCTTCACTGCACGAAGCCACACCTGCTCATTGAGGATTTTGTTCCCATTATTCTCATCTTCTGTTTCTTTAGAAAACAGAACGGAAGAATGAAGCCCAGTGAAACAAGTGCTGATCTGTCTTCCACGACTCTTGATATAATCACCTGAAATGTGCTTTTAATCTAAACTCACTCCTGACAAACCTTTCAAACTTCGGCAACTGGGTCACTTTTAAGCACGCAACATCGTACTTTGGACTCCTCGTTGGTCACCCCGGCTGTTAAAAAAAAAAAGCTGAGTAAATTTAGTGTCAGACAAAATCCTGGAGTTAGGCATTTGACAGCGCTTCAACATTTGGGTGCAGCAGTGTTTTCTACTGTTATGGGAGGTGTAAGCAATGGTTAACACACGCAGCCAATGCAATATTTCTGTGGATCATAAATGTGGAAACTACAGAGAACGAGCGACACTGTAGTAACACGGCACAGAACGTCGATAAGACCATATCAGAGTTTAAAACATCTTGTGCTGTTCAGCCAAAGTGTGTTGTTACAGCCTCTGTTTCCACACAGGAGAGGGTTCAGCTGCTCACGTGTATATTAGTTCCTCGCCTTATTGTGCACGCTGTCTCTGTCTTTCCACCCGGTCCGCCAACAGCCGGCCCGTTTCACCTGGTGTGTGTGTGTGCGTGTGTGTTTGTGTGTGTGGTGGGGGGGCAGGCAATCAACCAGACTGCATGTATACACATACCCACCACATGAGGGGTCGCATGTTAAGGTGTGTCAAAGACCTTTCACCCATATAGACGCTCCTCAACCCCGAATGCTGGTCCTTGCCACAATGACCTTTGCCTCAGCACAGATCACGTGTCTTGTGAACATTTAAAATAAATGTTGTCACTTTCCCTCAACCCAAGGTCATATTAACTCGTAGAGCTCATTAGAGTGTATCAGCCATTAAATCTAAAGTTACTGGAACCCTTTATTTATATTTAAGTTAACTATAGTGCAATTCAGAGTGAAATCTGACACAGTGTCTGATTCGGCTGTTGCTGTGGAGTTCAGTGTCGGTCACAAGTGTGGTGCACATTGTTGAACACCTTGTTTGGGCTGTGAGGGAGATTGTATTTCTCTCTGCAGCATTCCACGCTTGGCATAAAGAAGTTTCATGGTTTAATGGATGAAGCATCAGCCAGTGATAAGACCTTTTTCTGTTGGTAAACAAGTGAATTTTACAAGATTTATATTTTTCCACATAAACGTCACAGACAGATCAGATGGTTTTTCAAATTCCAGCTATCCCGGTTAAATAGTTTCAGGTCGTATTTGTGTTTCTCCCACAGTGTCAGTCCTGCTGATTGATTTCTTCCCGTTCTCCTGTGTTCTCCAGCTTTCCCCTGGTTTGGTATGGACATCGGCGGCACACTGGTGAAGCTGGTCTACTTTGAGCCAGTTGACATCACTGCAGAAGAAGAACAGGAGGAAGTAGAAAACCTCAAGTCTATTCGACGCTACCTCACTTCAAACGTGGCCTATGGTATGTGTGCTCACACCCATGTTCCTCTGTTAAAGCAGGTGTAGCCAGTGTTTGTTAATGGCTACACACTTCCAAATGTTGAATCTAGGAGGTGAAGCTGACACTAACAGGAATATCCTCCCTGCTTCCTTTAGGTAAAACTGGTGTCCGAGATGTTCACCTGGAGCTGAGGAACCTGACGATCTGTGGTAGGACCGGTAACCTGCACTTCATCCGCTTCCCCACACAGGCCATGCCCCGTTTCATCCAGATGGGCCATGACAAGAACTTTTCCAGTCTGCACACAACTCTGTGTGCCACTGGTGGTGGTGCTTACAAGTTCGAGAACGAGTTCAGGACGGTGAGTCCTTCGTTTTCGATGCAGCTCTTGCGGACGTTCTTCCTAAAACGGAATTTTCATTTGTGAAATATGCTAATTTGCAGATCCTTGCCTGGTTTGTATGATTGTCATTGCTTAGACACACAAAGATGTTTGCACAAGGTTTAAGCTTATTGCAAACAGACATAATTAGTTCATGTTAGGACATTTTAGATTTGATGGGTTACAAAGTGTAGGACTTTGAGGAAGTCGTCATAGGGCTGAAAGTACACCAAACCACTGTGGAACAAACAAAAAACAACAATAAATAAATTTTCCTTCCAGCCCTGAGAGAGGGAACACATTCTCTTCCGTTCTGTCAGAGAAGGTATTGACCTTTACACCTTCCGTTAGCTCAGACAGAAGGTTCTGTTATTGTAGCCTTTGTTCTGTAATGACTTCAGGGCCTCGGACAGGCCGTATGTTCTGTGGCAGCAGTGACCTTTAACCTGCCTCGTTTGTCCTGCAGATGGCTAACTTAGAGCTGCTGAAGCTGGATGAGCTGGACTGCCTGATCCACGGCCTCCTGTATGTTGATCGGGTGGGCTTCAACGGACACCCCGAGTGCTACTATTTTCAGAACCCCTCGGACACCCAGAGCTGCATGAAAACGCCCTGCACCCTGGACAACCCCTTCCCCATGCTGCTGGTCAACATCGGCTCTGGGGTCTCCATTCTGGCCGTGTACTCGGAGAACAACTACAAGCGGGTGACCGGTACCAGGTGAGCCGGGTCAGCGTGGCGAGTTCAACACCTCCTGATGCAAGAACGCCATTAGCAGAGCAGAGGAAGTGATATAATACTGATAATGCTGCTGCATCCGCATCTGTTTGCGTTACATAAATAGCTTAGTTGCAGCCAAGTGCAAATTTTTCAAGATTTGCTTGTTTTGTTTAAGCGGCAAACATCTGAAGTGTGTGTCATCAAATCGGTATCAGTGAGGGTTGAACTTTGGTGTGGAGGGTTCTGGGTGACAGATTGCAGCACGGTGGCTTTTATAGCCTTAATAAAATCATCTGACGCAACACAATCAGTGTTTATCATTCTCTATCTCTGCTCATCTTGTGTACCTGGCTACTTATGTAATTGTAGAGCTTAGAGTGTTGCAAACATTTGAGAATGATAATAAATCTCCAGCGGTGTTAATTTTCCATATCATGGACCCTATCATTTGTGGGTATCTTCATTTTTTATTCTCATTTCTCTCTTTTTCCTCTTCTAGTCTGGGAGGTGGGACATTCCTGGGGCTTTGCTGTTTGCTGACGGGCTGCGAGACCTTTGAGGAAGCGTTGGAAATGGCCAGCAAAGGCGACTCTACCAATGTGGACAAACTGGTTAAAGATATCTACGGAGGTGACTACGAACGCTTCGGCCTCCAGGGCTCCGCTGTGGCGTCCAGGTGATTGTGCTGGATTTATTTATCACCCTCTGGAACCAAAGCTTTTAATCTGATTCACAACAAAAAAAGGAAACGCACAAATAAATGAGCAACAGTTTCATGCAAATGATTAAATGCATAATGTAGATGGATATTTTTACATATGCATTTAATGATCATTTGTTTACATTCCAATTGAACATGTGACATAACAGGCGAAACAAAAAGATCATAACATTATTTATCACAGTCTCTCCAATCAGGGGCCAGCGTGTTACTGCATCTGTCTGTCCAAAGGTTTGATCTATAAAACAA